>NC_060126.1:192601233-192893485 GCF_021461395.2 Schistocerca americana
ATAGGCGTCGCTAACACTGCAGGAATGACAACTGCTAGCAGTTAGAGATTTCAAGAAACAAACGTTTCAGGAATGGACACACATGTGGCAGGTCTCGTAAAAGTCGAAAGGAAAACATTACGCTTCAATACAGCCGAGCGTTCTGCCAAAAACTTGATTTTGACACCATTGCTATAACACATATGTTGGGTCACGCCAGTTATCCTTCGCACCTTCGTAGCATGAAAGTTCAGCCATCTCTGTACTGTTAAGAACATTGAAAAGAAACTACAGACCTCAACCATTTAGGCTTAATACTATGGTGCTCGCGATTTGTAAGATGACAGCGTCAACTTCTCGAGCACTTGATAACAGCTGTAATTCGGTAACCTATATTTGTAGCGGAAATGTTACGACACCTGTCCACGGCGGATAATGGCAGACAGTATTGCCTCGTTTCTGAAAGAAGAGCATTTACGGACACTCTTTCTAGGTTGTAACAATCTAAGGACGATTTTCTTTTTTCCAAATTGATTCTATCGGTGTTGGTCTCACTGTTAATGAATCACCCGCTAACAATTTTTTGTTAATATTTGCGCAGTTCTCTGCTTTTGGGGAGCTGGTTTTTTTATTGTGTTTATCCTTTATTTCTGTTTCTTTATCCTGCCGGGTGGATATGAAAATATTCGATATGCTTTCTATACAAAAATATTTACGCTACGGAACGCTAGTCATCCAGGTATTTTTTCATTTAACATAAACAGAAATCGGATAAAAATATTTAATGATGTTAATACTAATTATATTTGACAATAATGCATGAAGCATTGCTTTTATAATGTACAAAATTAATGTCACAGTAATATATCAATGTAAATTCTATGGGGTTGGGGTTGGGTTGTTTGTGGGAAGAGACCAAACAGCGAGGTCATCGGTCTCATCGGATTAGGGAAAGACGGGGAAGGAAGTCGGCCGTGCCCTTTCAAAGGAACCATCCCGGCATTTGCCTGGAGCGATTTAGGGAAATCACGGAAAACCTAAATCAGGATGGCCGGACGCGGGATTGAACCGTCGCCCTCCCGAAGTGTGCTAACCACTGCGCCACCTCGCTCGGTGTAAATTCTATGAAAATTGTCTCTGGTGTATATAGTCTTTGGTCGTAAGTGCATGCTATGGTGGTCAGTCTGTGAGAAATATAATTAGACAAATGGATTGTAGATGGAGCAAGGACAAACTGTGCTGTATTCCACCTGGCTATTAAGTCTTAAGTATAATCGAAGGGGACTATCACTATCTACAGCTTCGTGAATTTCCTTCCGCGCCTCCCATGTGGAGGTTATACAACCCGCACGACTCTGTGAGAGCCCCGTTCGTACAGCAGCGATCTGCGTGTCCAGCCATCAGCATGTCACGGCGCTACTTCCCATTCTAAACACCTCATATTAGAGTTTCTTCACGTTCCATTCTCGTGCGGAACGTGCGGAGAGGGATTATGAAATGTCTATGTGTGCACTGCTATTAGTTTCATCTAATTTTTGTAGTTCCCAAAGGAAAGATGCATTGGGGGCAGTATCATAAACTATTTGATCAAAAGTATCTTGACACTTATTACTGGAAATTAATATGCGATGTCTCCACCCTTCGCCTTTACGATTGGTTCAGCTCTGCTGGGAACGTTTTCATCGAGGTGTCTAAATGTCTGTGGAGGAATGGCAATGCACTCTTCCTCATGAGCCAAAACCAGAGAAGGTAGGGGTGTTGGATGCAGAGATCTGGAGCAAAGTCGACCTTCTCACTCATCCTAAATATGTTCTTTTTGGTTCAGGTCGAGCTCTGGGCAGGCCAGTCCATTTTCAGGAATGTTATTGTCCGAAACCATTACCCCGCTGCCTAACAGATGCTGCTACATAATATATGTACCCAGCAGATAAAACCACCCAGAACATACAAGACGCCCTTCTCCGGTTGCAAAGAGCTATCGTTCTCCTGTGTACCAGGACATTTGCGGATTCTTGGGGACGAGTTAGCCAATACCGCAGCCACGGGGGCATGTAACCTTCCAGACGTGACCCAGACTGATATGCGTGTCGCAATTTCAGTGCTGAGGAGGTCCATAAGCAGATCAATAAAAGAAACTATAGGATCGTGGCGCGCCTCCTACCGACCAATTATGAGGGATGAAGCTTGCGTAAATGTCTTCGAATAGGACACATCAATGCGTCCTTTTCGGACGTGAGCAACCATCCATTTGGAATGCATGTTGGACGGTAACGGTAAAAATTATGAGCAGTATCTATTATAAATTACGCGAACAATAAATGATTTTAATTTAAAACACGGAGGATATGCTCTCTCATCAAACGGAGTGTGCATTCTGTTCTCAGTCAGACAATCGATCTGTTCATAGACAATGTACTTCATAACACTGAAACCGTATTTAACAACTAATTATATAATTAGGCCTGCATGAACTGCACAAAGACAAACGCTGTAGGATGGAAATGGAAATGAAGTCCCATGTTTCTTGACAGAGCGTAGGGGAACGATGCGGGAGACCCGCACCGCCGTACTAGGCAAGGTCCTGGGAAGTGGTTTGCCGTTGACTTCCTCCGAGCGTAATGGGGATGAATGATGGTGATGAAGACGTCACAACAAACCCAGTCATCTCGGGGCAGGTGAAAATCCCTGAGTCCGCCGGGAATCGAACCCGGGACCCCGTGCTCGGGAGCGAGAACGCTACTACGAGACCACGAGCAGCGGGCTGCTGTAGAATATATCCTATCAAACAGAGATTGGAATTTTAGGAATAAACATTAACATTGAAATTCAATTTCAACTGGACTGAACATTTTTATGCAATCAAATTAAAAGAAAACGTAACACATTTTCATGCTGCTGGTGCCTGGCTTGGACTGTTAAGTAACTACTACAAAAGTGAATTAAATTTCTCGACTGGTGTTTTCCAAATAATTGAAAATGCATAAAGAACGGGAATAGCGTATTAAAGGAAACACACACAGGCTCTTCACATTTATACTAACTCGACGCAGAAGAAAGAAAAGAAACTAGAAGAATGATATACCCTACAACACGCCTAGAGAGAGCATAAGTTTGTTCCACCGGCAAAACGCCAATTAGCAAATTCCTCACAGGACTAGTGAAAGCTACGGTTGAAATGTCTGTCGGGTCGACAATAGAGATTCGATTGTTTTCAGGAATAGGGATAAAGCTAACACTGAACAGAATAGAACCACGTGGCCCGAGCCACACAAAACGACACAAAGAAAAATGTAAAATTCCGAAAAGTCTGTTAATTCGCGAAAGGAACTATACTCGCAAGTAAATCATTGTTAGAGACTTGCAAGCTGAGGTACTCGAGACCTTTACTGAACAAGTGGAAGAGAATGAACAAAGGCAGCCCACACTACAGTATAGAAAGATGAGGATTAACGATCAGAAGAGCAAAAAAATACAAGAAATACTCACACTGATAAACACTAAACCTAACTGTAATCGGGCATTGTCCTCATACCATACTCCCACATTTCTGAGTTCTGAATGAAACTGAACTATTACAAAGGCTATCGTTCCCTAAACTGGATAAAATACACAGCATGGTTGTTAGTGCCTGAGGCTGTGAGAGAAATCGGTTAAGACTTCCAACCAGAGTGAAACTTACACAAATTCAGCTACCATATTCAACCCCTACAAACTAGTTCCTAAGAGCAGCCTCACACACCAAATTCCCACGGTCGAGTGACCAGCACCCTGACCAAATCGGGATCCACTCACAGTTATCAGGGAACATTCTTACCCCACCTTGCCGACTTAAGCACAATAGCACTTCGATCAGACGGAGGCTAAACATCTTTGCCACTTTCTAAGCTTACACCAGGGTTGGCTAAACTGCCACTATAGCAGACAAGAACTTGACTTCTCCCGCCCCCCCCCCCCCCCTCATCAGACATCAGGAAAACTCAAAATATCAATATACATATGCATTCACTCCCTCTCTTATTCTAAGATGATAGGAATTGAAAGAAGGATAGCGGTACAATATAAACACATTGTAAGTAAGCGTCTGGAAGGAATAGGAAGCAAAGCCACGTAATAAATCAACACAGGGTTATAAAGTAGACATAGAATAAATATGAATGCAGCGAATGAATGCAGTTGTGGTTGACTGAAGCAGATTCAGCTGTCGATTCTTTATTCTGGCATATTTATTGAGTGCACCCAAAGTATAAGGTGCTAAAGGGCGTGCGAAATGACGTTAAATTTTATTGAAACTGTGCAAACGGGTTAATATGGAGACCCTTCAACGTGGGGTGCTGATTACAGTTCGAGACATTAGTTCAAATAGCTGTGAGCACTATGGGACTTAACATCTGAGGTCATCAGTCCCCTAGGTTTAGAGCTACTTAAACCTAACTAACCTAATGACATCACACACATCCGTGCCCGAGGCAGGAGTCGCACCTGCGACCGCAGCAGCAGCGCGGTTCCAGACTGAAGAGACATTAGAAATGAGTGTAGTTTACGGTGGGTGTAATGGGTATCAGTGCACATATTTCTACTGATGACTGAGGACGATGTACTCAACAGAATTACATCAGCACTTACGTTATTTGCATCCTAATAAATATAGCTATTGAGAGCAATATGTTTTTAGGTTGGGTAGTACCTCCAGATACATGTGGCAAGAGCAAGCCAATAATGCTTAATTTCCCCTGGGTAGCAGCTCAGATGTTGAAGTGTGACGCGTGGGCGCAAAACACTTAGTCTATACCGACAGGTTTAGTCTACTTAGTGGTGCAGTTTCGACCGTGCAGAAAACATAAGGTAGTAAATTACGTGACATGCTTGTGGGAAGACTATTCGACACAGAGAAAAAACAATCAACATACCGATGAGTGTACATCTTAAGGTACCACATGTGAAAATATCTGCACTTATACCCGTCACACCCTGTGTGATGCTTAAAGCTGGTTTATTGGTAGACCTCACCTCCATTGTAAGTGACGAGCCGCGCATAGTGGCCGCGCGGTTTGAGGCGCCATGTCACGGATTGCGCGGCCCCTACCGGCGGAGGTTCGAGTTCTTCCCTCGGGCATGAGTGTGTGTGTTGTTCTTAGCACAAGTTAGTTTAAGTAGTGTGTAAGTCTAGGGACCTATGACCTCAACAGTTTGGTCCCTTAGGAATTCACACACATTTGAACATTTGCAAATTACGAGGATATGGATGTGGCACTTGTTCTACGATTTACTTGTTCTACGATTTCCTGTTTTGCCTGACCTTCGACCTAAGTTGTTAGGCAGAAGATTTTAGTGTGTACTGTGGGTGGTTCGCTCATTGAGGTATTATATTACGACCAGTCAACTGTCTTTCTTGGACTTGCTGTTCCATGGATTTTCTGGTCTGGTAACAATATTTTAACAGTCCGTCTTGAATTGGTTTTAACTTTTGTACTGTTAAGAGTGACTTCGTGTACTAATGTGAGAAAGACTGCGAGGGAGTGAATGTGAGCCTATATATTTTAACCTTATTAATGTCATGCAGTAATACAGTAGAATGGGTGCTAATAACCACGACACTGAGTGACACAAACAAATAAACAACAACAACATTACCCGGCTGTATTCCCTTAAGTTATTTGAACATTCGATACGCTAGTAGAAGCTCAAGCTTCACATTTCAGAACGTAACCCGTAACTTCATCCCCCTGTTTTGAAAAAATCGAAAATTTGTGCTCCAATTTAAGAAAAATTAGTTTTTCATGCAACTCGATGTTTATGATGTCGTATCTCTTGAACTATGTGTCGTATTATGATATGATTTTGCAGTTACATTCATTGGCATGACTGCAAAATCTGCTGCGAATAGTGTTAGTGATAAAGGGGTAATAAATTAAAAGCATTTTAAGAAAAGCTAGTTTTCCATGCATCTCGATGTTTATGAGGTCGTGTCTCGTGCACAGTGTATCTATTATGATATAATTTTGCACGTACATTCATTAGCATGTGTGGATAATGTCTACAAACTCTGCTGCGAATAGTGTTAGTGATAAAGATGTAATAAATTGAATACCTGATGCTGAAATTTTACTGCATGGACAACGAAAATGTAGTAAGCGCTAAACTTTTATCCTTTCATTTTTTCGTGAGGTGTGTCAGCAGTTAAGAGTTTCGAAAAGATTTGAAATTACGTGTAAAGTTATTGGGAAATTACTAAATACTTTAATTTTGAAATAATGGATCGGTGTAGTGTTGGGTAATTTGCGAGGCTGTGAGTCACGCCGCCTTTGAAGATTTATACGCAGTTTTTAACTGTAATACTTTACTTGTGATGTTTAAACCTTCAACTTAAGAGTATACATCTTAATGGGGGGATTATACCAGCATTATGAATCTTTTAATTCGGTCAGTAATTATATGAAATATTGAAAAATCAATGATTTATTGCTCCTGGAAGCCCTAAGATATGCAACCTGCAACTGTGATCGTGAACTGTTTTAGACATTTAGTAATATACGGGGTGGAGAAAAATTGTATCACAAATTTAGTAATGGATAGCTGTTGCTAGTAGGAACCAAAATTAGTAATGTTGTGTAGGTCGACAACCCACCATTTTTAAACTATGGAAACTTGACGCCACTCGCTCCGATTGGCCGTGGGATTGCGCTGTTGCCGTTCGTCGGTTGATCGGCAGCGCACACACACACATACAACAGTCGCTCGCCCCTTCACTGCCACATCGTGATACACACATGTGTCGAATAGGTCTTGCTGTTTGTCTCCACCTCACATCAGAGGCATTCACACGTAGGCTTCGCTTCAGAGCACACACACGTGACCTGCGATTTAGTGATACAGTACGCATGGCGGCACAGAATCCGTTTGAAGAACAACGCGATATGGTTTTTGTTTATGGACTAACCGACGATAATTCGCATGACGCTCGACGGTTGTATGAGGAACGGTACCCAGAAAGAAGCCACCCACCCCGCACACGTTTACAGCAATTCACTGGCGACTTTGCGAAACAGGCTCGTTAGAGAGATATCATGGTGATGCTGGAAGATCTCGAACACAGCGGGGTGCTGTATTTGAAGAGACTGTTCTCGACCCTTTCGAGGAAGCACCTGCGACAAATACTCGAGTGATTGGGCACGACATGGGGGATCACTCACCGGTTAGTCTGGAACGTTTTGAGGCATGACGGCCAGCATCCATTTAGTTTCCATCTTGTCCAAGGCCTAAATCGTGTGGCGGACTATGGAGAGAGACTAGGGTTTAGCCGCTGGTTTCTGCGACGTGTTGCACGAGATCCCAACTTCCCCGCCATTGAATTGTTTACCGCGGTCACCAGACCTCACGCCACCGGACTTTTTCCTGCGAGGATTCTCCAAAGTTCTAATTCACCCACCCGGACACGAACCACCGAGAAACGGAGAGGAATTAATGGATCGTATTCAACATTACTCCAATCGCATCAGGGCAATGCTAGGAATCTTTGAAAGAATTCGACACAATTCCGTTCGACCTTATGAAGCTTGTGTCGAGTCTGAGTGTCGCCAGTTCGAGCACCTGCTTTAAGTAAACAGTGTCCTAGCTACAAAAAATTTGTAAAAGACTTTCCGTACGCGAACTAACAGCTGTTGACGGGTTTGTTCCCGGTACGTCTTAGCATGAAACTACAATGGATGTGCGGGGTGCCGGCGGATTCGCTCTGAGGCCCCTAGAGTGGAAGGCTTGCGCGGTACCACCGAGCATGCGTGCCGCCTTAGATGCATCGCGACCTCCGACAGGGAAAACATTCGCGGTCATGCGTTGTCCAGAGCATACGGCAGCAGGGGAATCCCGCGGCCAATCGGAGCGCGTGGCGCCAAGTTTCCGTTGTTTAAAAACTGTGCGTTGTCGACCTACACAACATTAGTAATTTTGGTTCCTACTGGCATCAGCTATCCAGGGCTAAAATTTCGTGACACTTTTCCCACCCTGTATAAGTTCCCATTTGCGGGCCACCCAGCGCGAATCCGATGCTGGTATATAGATTCGACTTTTCGTGTGAAATTCGCAAGGACGTGACTCTTATTTCACGAAAGCGATGCATGACTGCCCATAAGAACACAGCTCGAAAGCTGACACCGAGGAGCGTCACCAAAAAGCTGTGAGGCGGCGGCCATTCCTCACATGCCGCGCGGCAGGGAGCCGGCGGGGAAAGCGCCAGATTTCGCCGCACTTCTTGCCGCGGCCGAGTCCTCTTCTTGCCGCGAGCGCCGCAGGCTCGCGCTTAACGAACCGCTGCCCGCTGACCAGGACACGCCGAAGACAAAGAAGGTGACCACAAGAAGCGCACTCTTCAATGGCGGCGGCTCTGCGCCGCGACGACACGAGAGCAGAGCAGGGCAGGCCGCATAGATTCCGTTCAGCTGGCCGGCCGACAGAGAGGAAACGCCTGGCGTTAGGGCCATCTGTCGCTTCC
Organism: Schistocerca americana; assembly: GCF_021461395.2. Taxonomy (NCBI): domain Eukaryota; kingdom Metazoa; phylum Arthropoda; class Insecta; order Orthoptera; family Acrididae; genus Schistocerca; species Schistocerca americana. The sequence continues at coordinate 192,609,698 of NC_060126.1, forward strand.
GAGACGTACCGACGTTCACTCATACGACGTGTCACGTTGCTTGCACCGTCCTCACATGGGACTAGTTTCTCAAAATGAAGCATGTCCAACGTATTTTCCGACGCGGCTGGCTCACGCTTGTGGTGCTCGATGGGTGTGCCCTAGTGCTAAAACGAGGGTGTGCTGAAAAGTAATGCCTCAGAGTATTTTTTATGAGAAAATTATTGAAACTTCCTGGCAGATTTAAATTGTGTGCCGGACCGAGACTCGAACTCGGCCATAATTAAGGCTGTGAGGACGGGGCGTGAGTCGTGCTTGGGTAGCTCGGTTGGTAGAGCACTTGCCCGCGAAAGGCAAAGGTCCCGAGTTCGAGTGTCAGTCCGGCACACCGTTTTAATCTGCCAGGAAGTTTCGTATCAGCGCACACTCCGCTGCAGAGTGAAAATTTCATTCTGGAGAAAACTATTGTTCTAAATTAAAAAACGCGTGATTAACACTCTACAAATTTATTCTTAATTACATAATTGTATACTTCTGCTGTTAGAACGCTCCGGATTGTACCACGCATAATACAACCACGTCGGTGCGTGAAAACAGCATGCTGTAAAAGAGTTTTGAATTCTGAGAGGTCGTCCACACAAAAAGCATCGTCTCCTTCAGCATGACAATGCCAGACCACACTCGAGCGCTGCGACATCTGCTCATCCTCCATACAATGCCGACTTTACCCCACTCGATTATCATCTGATTCCAAAAAGTATAGAGCACTTTCGAGGACTTCAGTATGATAGCGACGAAACGGCGCAGGCTGGGGTAAGGCTGCAGTTCCGTCAATAAAATAAAACATTCTGCAATGGTGGTATCAATAAACTGTTCTCTCGATGGGAGAGATGTGTTCGTCGCAAGCCGGCCGTTGTGGCCGAGCGGTTCTAGGCGCTTCAGTCTGGAACCTCGCGACCGCTACGGTTACAGTATCGAATCCTGCTTCGGGCATGGATGTGTGTGATGTCCTTAGGTTAGTTAGGTTTAAGTAGTTTTAAGTTCTAGAGGACTGATGACCTCAGATGTTAAGTCCCATAGTGCTCATAGCCATTTTGTTCGTCGCAAGGGTGACTATCTTCAGAAATAAATGTGTAGACATGAAGAACAAAGATCTAAAATGTTAATGCGGTTAGTTTCATTTAAATAGCTTTAAGGTTTTTCACATGAGATATTCGGAGCCATTACATTTCACTACACCGTCGTATGACCTCTGCACTTGTAGGCGACTATATACTTGTTGATTACACAAGCAAACTATGTTAGAGATGATGTATTGTTCTGTAACTAATATTTCCCTTTTGCTTGGTCTGCCATACACAAAAAGGCAGCGATTCTTACGGACAACCAAATGAAGATTAAACCTCAGATTTACGAAAAAAATAACAATGCGTATGCTTAATTTATTACGTTAATAGTCCTTTTAACTTAAAACAAGCCCTCCCTCGGACATAGGTGTGTGTCTTGTTCTTAGCATAAGTTCGTTTAAATTATTTTAAGTAGTATGTAAGTCTAGGGACCGATGACCTCAGCAGTTTGATCCCTTAGAAATTCACACATATTTGAACTTTTTTTTCAAACTACGCAAATGCCACGGGTTTTTGTTTTAGTTGTTATCGAGGAATATTAATATGTTTTGCTTATTTACTGATACCGGTAAGAAAGTGAAAACTGTTCTATTTCACCCGATCGTAGATTCAGGTTCTACGGAAAACTCTTCTGTTTCGTATTTTCAAATTAATGCACTGATTAATTAAATATTTACTCTTCCGTAAGTTGCGCGGAAAATTCCTGTTCCTGCCTATCATCCTTCATATTTCATTTAAATTTTAGAAAGGAGCCAGCGACGTTATTACTTTCAGAGATAAAACTTTCTGTACCAGCTTCTGTTCAATAATTCCCTTTGTTAGTTCATGACTCCCTATCTCTCATAAATATAATTATTTTAAGTAATCATTTTAAATTACAAATCTAGCGGCGTGTTAAAATTTTTCCGTAGTACTAGAATAAAATTTTTCCTCCTAGGACTTTTCTTTTGTTAACTACTATCTATTCTTTCTTTACTTTCATTAGGGGAGCAAATGTATTTTCTATTCTCTTTTCCGGTATTTTCTTACTTTAAATCTATTTTTTGATTAAATGGGTAATAGCTTTTGTACACTGCAATGCAAATTTCTTTTGACTGTGTATCTACACTCACTGCCTGCTAATGCTATAGTATTCCCACGTATCCACTGCAACTTTTACCTTCTTCTTTAACACATACAAGCAAAATAAACTCATTCACTTCAGGTGTTCGTGTCTCGCTACTCAGAAATATGGTACCAAATTGTGACCGATGCTCTATGCAAGCTATTCATTAAGTAGTAAATAGCGTTGTTCCTTGCTTCAGGTGATTCAAAAAACATCTACTTCCAAATAAGATATCAGTAAGCAAAAGTTACTGTGAGGGGTTCCAAAATTATCACGTCCTATGACCTCGAACTATCCAGGCACCATTTGTCATAGCGCCATGTCATCCTGCAAATGACAGTGAGTCTGTTTTAGTATTTAAATCATATATAATCACAATACCAGCAGGGAAAATAGTCACGGTCCAAATAGACGTGATGCTGCGTATGGATCAGGTATGAATTTTGGATAACCTTTCGGCAACTTTGCTTTAAACATATGTCCAAACCCGCTCGAGACGTAATTTACCTCGCGATCAACTAATGATCCACATGTCTTTTGGATAAAAATCTTAATTGAAACTGAGCTACAGAAAAAAGCAAAACGCACCTAATTAATCACATTCCTGTTGGCAATTGGATTATCGTACTCCGCCGATCAGTACGCAGTCGACACCCACCTCAAAACAAAACTTAGAACTAATCGTACGAAAACCGAAAAGAACATCGTCCTGGTCTTCTTTCAATCGGGCTTCTGACTATTTTCAAGCGAGCCGCCACGAATTCCTCTCCTGTGCCAACCTCTTCATCCCAGAGTAGCACTTACACCCACGGCCTCAATTGTTTGTTATGTGTACACCGCCTGGCACGAAATTGTGGAACACCCAGAAAGGGAGAAGGAAACGAAATAAAACTTCACGGGATGAGAGGTTATGTGATGTTATTTAAGTGATTACTCCCCTGAGTTGATTACAAAATCGAGTCAAATTTCCAAAGAACTTGTAATATGCTCCCTGCCGTGCGGTCTAACGCACTGCTTTCCGGGCGGGAAGGCGTGCGGGTTCCTGGCACGAATCCACCCGGCGGATTAGTGTCGAGGTCCGGTGTGCCAGCCAGTCTGTGGATGGTTTTTAAGGTGGTTTTGCATCTTCCTCGGCTAATTCGGGCTGGTTCCCCTTATTCTGCCTCAGTTACGCTATGTCGGCGATTGCTGTGCAAACACTTTCTCCACGTACTGGTACACCATAATTACCACGCAAACATTGGGGTTGCACTCGTCTGGTGTGAGACGTTCCCGGAGGGCGGGGGGGGGATCCACTGGCGGCCGAGCTGCACAGTTTTGGTTTTGGTGTGGGGCGGCGGTGGGGTGAGTGGACTGCTGTAGCCTATTGTGTGGTTGTGAACCACTGAGGGCTACGGCGGAGACGAAGCCTCTCCGTCGTTTCTAGGTCCACAGTTCCATACAATACAATACAACATGATCCCACTCATCAGTATAACGGAACACCTCCCTCACCTGTATGCATGCACTGATTTGGTTGGGAAGGGCTCATAACGTCGTATCATTTACCAACGCAAGCTGGCCTATCGCAATTTTATCTTATCCGTGATGTCCAGGCTACTGGCATTGGGGCTAATCGATTCCCGACCTAGTCCCACATATGTTCTATCGAGGGAAGATCTGGAGATCTTGCTGGATACTGGAGTATCTCAACATCAGGTGGACAGTTCATAGAGACATGTCCATGTGTGAACGAGCATTGCTCTGTTGGAAAACAGCACCGCGGTACCATCGCATGAGAGGTAACACACGAGGACATATGTTTGTCACGTGCTGTTGTGCCACCAGATTTCCCTCAGTCGTTACCAGCAGTTACCTAAAGTCATACCCAACGGCTCCACACAACTTGACGACGCCCAGGTCACCGCCGTACTCGCCAGCGATGGTCAGCAGGTACACCGCAGAATCGCGGCTTACTGCTGAACACGCCGTTCGTCGGCAGCGCGTACTTCCCGGTTACGACACCACTCCATGCGCTGCCTTTTTCGTTGTGGTGTCACACCATCTACATCTACATCTACATTTATACTCCGCAAGCCACCCAACGGTGTGTGGCGGAGGGCACTTTACGTGCCACGGTCATTACCTCCCTTTTCTGTTCCAGTCGCGTATGGTTCGCGGGAAGAACGACTGTCTGAAAGCCTCCGTACGCGCTCGAATCTCTCTAATTTTACATTCGTGATCTCCTCGGGAGGTATAAGTAGGGGGAAGCAATATATTCGATATCTCATCCAGAAACGCACCCTCTCGAAACCTGGCGAGCAAGCTACACCGCGATGCAGAGCGCCTCTCTTGCAGAGTCTGCCACTTGAGTTTATTAAACATCTCCGTAACGCTATCACGGTTACCAAATAACCCTATGACGAAACGCGCCGCTCTTCTTTGGATCTTCTCTATCTCCTTCGTCAACCCGATCTGGTACGAATCCCACACTGATGAGCAATACTCAAGTATAGGTCGAACGAGTGTTTTGTAAGCCATCTCCTATGTTGATCGACTACATTTTCTAAGGACTCTCCCAATGAATCTCAACCTGGCACCCGCCTTACCAACAATTAATTTTATATGATCATTCCGCTTCAAATCGTTCCGCACGCATACTACCAGATATTTTAGAGAAGTAACTGCTACCAGTGTTTGTTCCGCTATCATATAATCATACAATAAAGGATCCTTCTTTCTATGTATTCGCAATAAATTACATTTGTCTATGTTAAGGGTCAGTTGCCACTCCCTGCACCAAGTGCCTATCCGCTGCAGATCTTCCTGCATTTCGCTACAAGTTTCTAATGCAACTTCTGTGTATACTACAGCATCATCCGCGAAAAGCCGCATGGAACTTCCGACACTATCTACTAGGTCATTTATATATATTGTGAAAATCAATAGTCCCATAACGCTCCCCTGTGGCACGCCAGAGGTTACTTTAACGTCTGTAGACGTCTCCCCATTGATAACAATATACTGTGTTCTATTTGCTAAAAACTCTTCAATCCAGCCACACAGCTGGTCTGATATTCCGTAGGCTCTTACTTTGTTTATCAGGCGACAGTGCGGAACTGTATCGAACGCCTTCCGGAAGTCAAGGAAAATAGCATCTACCTGGGAGCCTGTATCTAATATTTTCTGGGTCTCATGAACAAATAATGCGAGTTGGGTCTCACACGATCGCTGTTTCCGGAATCCGTGTTGATTCCTACAGAGTAGATTCTGGGTTTCTAAAAACGACATGATACGCGAGCAAAAAACATGTTCTAAAATTCTACAACAGATCGACGTCAGAGATATAGGTCTATAGTTTTGCGCATCTGCTTGGGACGGTAATAGCCTAATAGCCTAGTCCGGCTGCTACCAGGCTCCGACCAAGGGTACGGTACGCAGAACGTGGCAAGGAGTCTATATTGCTTGTTAGCGAAGTGCAGACGCGGAATTGACGGGGATACGATGTGCTTGGTCCGCAATACGGCCAAGACCTCCTGTGGTGGCCAGACGTGGTCGACTGGGACCTTGACGACGAGTATGCCTAAGCTGATGTTCCCATGCAGTTCAACGACGAGCCACTGTCGCATCCGAATGCCCCACAGATCTGGATATTGCACCATAAGACTAACTGGCCAAATGGAGATCCATAATGACGACCCTTTCAAATGCCCAGTTGATGGCTGATGACGCTGTCCCATACGAATAGGCGGCGTCTCCACACCCTTCACAGGATCGTTCGACACTGCTAACGCGCCTTATATACCCTACCAGGCCTGGTAACAACACTAAACACCAGCCGGCCGGGGTGGACGAGCGGTTCTAGGCGCTACAGTCTAGAACCGCGCGATCGCTACGGTCGCAGTTTCGAATCCTGCCTCGGGCATGGATGTGGGTGATGTCCTTACGTTAGTTAGGTTTAAGTAGTTCAAAGTTCTAGGGGACTGGTGACCTCAGAAGTTAAATCCCATAGTGCTCAGAGCCATTTGAACAAATTGAAATAAACGCGAACAAAACTCTGGAGGCCATTCTACCTATCACAGACACTGCAACTCTAACCACTTCCGCACTTTCCGATGGTGTGTACGTGTATGAATTTACATTGACATCCGACCGTGTCTTCTGGGTGCTCCACTTTTTTACCAGGTAGTTTATATTTCAATCTATGTCTTTTCCTTCAGTTTCACGCTCAGCAGATCTCTCTTGCATCATGAAAGTTGTTCCTTCCTCTCTTAACACATGTCCTGTCACGTAGTCCCTTCCTCTTGTAAATGTTTTCTGCATGTTTCTCGACTGGCCCAATCTGCGACGTCGCTGCGGCCGATCGGTTCTAGGCGCTTCAGTCTGGAACCGCGCTGCTGCTACGATCGCAGGTTCGAATCCTGCCTCGGGCATGGATGTGTGTGATGTCCTTAGGCTAGTGAGGTTTAAGTAGTTCTAAGTCCAGGGGACTAATGACCTCAGATGTTAAGTCCCATAGTGCTTTGAGCCATTTGAATTTGAACCAATCTGCAGAGAACTTCCTCGTTTCATATCTTATCTAATTTCAACTCCATACACATCACAGCTCAAGCGCTTCGATTCTCTTGTGCTTCGGTTTCCCACCGTCCATGATCCACTTATATTCGTGTGCAGAAATTTCTTCCTCAAATTAAGGCCGATTTTTGATACTGGTTACTTCTTTCGGCCGGGAATACCCTCATTGCCTTTGCTAGTTTGCTCTTCATATCGTCCATGCTTCGTCCGTCATTTATAATTTTGCTTCCAAGATAGTAGAGTTCCTTCTCTTCGTCTACCTCGTGGACCCCAGTTTTGTAATTAAGTTTGTCAGTAATCTCATTTATGGTGCTTTCATGTGTCTTCGGTTTACTTTCAGTCCGTCGTGTGTGTTCATTAGCTACTTCAAACTGCTTAACAGGTCTTGTCACTTTCAGTAACATCAGCGAATCTTATCGGTGATATCATTTCATACTGAATTTTAATCACACTTTTTAACCTTACTTTTATTTCCATAATTGCTTTTTCGTTGTATATGTTGAATAGTAGTGGCATAAGACTATTTCCCTGCCTGTTTCTTGTTGTTCTCTCTTGGTTCTCGTAAATATTGTGTACTACCCGTCTTTCCCTGCAGCTTACACCTAAGTTTCTGAGAACTTTGAACATCTTAAACCACTTTACATTGTCGGGTGCTTTTCCTAGGTCAGCAAATTCTATGAAAGTTTCTTGATTTTTCTTTAGTCTTGCTTTCATTCCAAAGCGCGACATCAGAACTGCCTGTCTGGTAACTTTACCCTTCCAAAGTCCAAACTGATCATCATGTAACTGACCCTCAGTTTTCTTTTTCGTTATTTTTTATATTTTCTTGTCAGCCACATAGTTGTATGAGATGGTAAGCTAATTGTGCGACAGTTTTCCCAATTGTCCGCCCTTGCTCTCTTTCCGTTGTATAGATGATATTCTTTGGAAAAGCCTAATGGACTGTCTCCACACTCATAATTCTAAGAACCAATTTGAATAACCGTTTGGTTGCCACTTCATCCATTATTTTATTTTCCGAAGGAATGTTATTTATACCTTCTGCCTTGTTTGTTTGCAAGTGTTCGAAGCTCTGCTCAAATGGTTCAAATGGCTCTGAGCACTATGGGACTTAACTTCTGAGGTCATCAGTCCCCTAGAATTTAGAACTACTCAAACCTAACTAACCTAAAGACATCACACACATCCATGTCCGAGGCAGGATTCGAACCTGTGACAGTCGCAGTCGCGCGGTTCTAGACCGTAGCGCCTAGAACCGTTCGGCCACTTCGGCCGGCGAAGCTCTGTTAAACTCTTACTTAAATCTGGATATCGACTTCCATTTTTTCCCCCACGTCATCGGACAGTTCTTTAAGTGGTTTCTTTATCATTTATTTTATCATCTCTGTCGTCTTTCTTAAGCTGTAGCATCTGCCACCTCCTTTCCAACTTTATTTGTCCCTTTAATTTTCCTGATATTCAACATCAGAACATTTCGGTTTCCCCACTGCTAATTTTTATTTTCCTTATATATGAAGGTCGTTTACATTGCATGTGCTACAATGTTTCTTATTTCTTCGTTGTAGTTCCCATGTTTCGTGATGTTGTTTTATGTTATATAGGAATTATTCCTCTCCCAACTTTAATTTCTCGCTGGTTATCATTCATGTTGTTACTTCCTATCACAACTGTTTCGAGTTTATGTAATCTTCAGTGAAAGTTTGCGGTCAGCAGTCTGTCCAAGTAATTTCAAATTTTTTTCCAAATGTTGTGTAATTCTGTTTTCTTTACTAAATCTTGTTGTCAATATTTGTGCCATCTTTCAGATCGTCAATTCTTGGCTTTCCTTTTGAAAATAAACATATAAGAAAAGCCGTGATAAGAAAGGCAAAAAATTACTTTCAAGATTTCGTACACGGCACTAAATTTAACATACAGGTGTGATTTCAGTCGATGAAAACCTCAGTACGTGGACTGTAGGATTTGAGTAAAATATCCCTGAATTACCATTCAATAAGACACATTATTTACGTCCAGATGTCATTTTTTTATTCGGTAAACTCCACAAACAATTACAACCCATAATAATACAAAACGATTACAAATCAAGTTCTCAACCAAGGCAAACACAATTTAAAGCCAACAACTGAACGTATAATCAACTTATAGATCAGAAACGAACTTTGTCAGAAATAAACATTAAATGCACTAAACAAAACGTCTGTGTTGTTTCCTAGGTAGTGCAGCTACTTGCTAACTAGTTATTTACATCTTGAGCTATACCTCTTCTGGTGAGAGAATTTCACGATGATGATGATGATGATGATGATGAAAGGGATGGGTGGTCCAACTATTCTGCTCTGCTTATAAGTTACGCTTCAGTTACCTTGAAAGTTTCACTTATTGGGGCATAAATAACGTTTTATTTTCTTTCTGTGTCATTAGACATCTACGATGTTCTCAGGTGCAGTTGGTAAAGTGGGTGCTAAGATGGCAGTAGCTTCCTCAAACGTTATTGTATGCCAAAAATCTCTTTTTTTGCAAATATTTTATTCGACATTTTTCAATTTTTTTGTAAAATTTTGAGAAATATTATATTGCGTTTTACTGCATAGGCTCCGTCTTTTTTTTCGATGACGTACGATTCGGTGTTTTTGTTTTGCTGGCGGCATACACCTTTTTGCCGATTTCTATCAGGTAATTTTACCTTTTTTCTTCCTTCGCGTCGCGCGAAGCCCGTAGCGTGACGTTGGGCTGATAAAAAGTTAGACGCTTTCGTATCGTCACAGCTGACGCGTCCGCATCAAGTCTAAGGGACGGGATGGAGTAATTCTAAAATTCCTATGCCTCTCCCATAACGCTACTATGAAGATAAAAAGCAAATGGCTTCATTGTGGTAACCACCGCTCAAAAGCCACCACAACTCGACACTTGCCTTCTGTTTAAGGGAATACTATCAGGACGGGGTTTCAAAGAATATTTATCGCTTTATTCCTACTGGAGTATTGCGGAGCAGTTTTTTCTGCGCAGCTGGGCGACGGGCGCTGAAAGACAAGCCCATGTACTGTCAAGCCGGGCTCCACGGCGCGTCTCGTTCGGAGCCTACGCGTAAGAGACAGAGGTTTATTCAAAGGAGGATCCGCCCGGCAGAAAGGCCACTCGCGCTAGGTTATACTGCTGCTTTGTACGGAATCGTACCCCGCCGTCGAAATGTCGCTTGTTAATGCTAACAGGTCGCCGCGAGCGTAAAGGTTCCGTGAGCGCTTCCTTTTGTCGTGGGTAACAGTAGCCGGGAATTCTTCCGCCATTCTTCAAGTGCCTCCGAGGAGACAAGTTCCAAAGGGGCGAATCCTCCCGTTTCTTGGCGTCGAGGAGGGATGTGTCAGAGATGAAGCTACTCGTGTAAAGCTACGACTCTGTGCGCTAAAAGTCTGCTACCGTGCTTCCGCCTAAGATCGTGACAAGACAGGTGCGTGTCTTCGTGAATGAGATGATTCCACTAGAGTGCTCCGAGGAAGCGAGTGGAGGATGAGCTTGCGATCGATGAGAACACCTGTGCAGGGGAGGGGAGACGAACCAGCCTAGCGCCGGTGGCTGCGGGGTACGAAGTGCTAACTAGAAATCAAGTCGCCGCTTATTCGGGCTCGTTGAGCCTGAGGCGGGCGAAGTCCTCGAAGACGATGTTGTCGTCGTCGTCGGCTGCGTAGCATGAGTTCTCGTAGCGCGTGCGCTCGATGCTCTTCATCTTCTTGATGGCCTGAGCCTTCTCGCGTTCAGCGGTGCCTGCGCAGGAGGGAAAAAAAAAGACATACCGTAAGCAGACCACTCCTGTTTAACGTAATGATTAAAACTTTAGGCAAAAGTGTGTCACTGAATAAGAACAACAATGGAAAGTGTCATGCACTCGTAAATAGTAGGTACACTACTGGCCATTAAAATTGCTACACCACCAAGTTGACGTGCTACAGACGCGAAAGTTCACCGACAGGAAGAAGATGCTGTGATATGCAAATGATTAGCTTTTCAGAGCATTCACACAAGGTGCCAATCTAGTCACATGGAAACCTACAGTTTAGTCCAATTCACAAAAACTAAGAAAACAAGCAGAGGTCAAAAACAGATTAAATGCCAACAAGATAATTGTAGTCTCAGATATTAATCGAAATCTGAACGTTTCCACAGGCCATAATACGCTGGCACGAAGCCAAAGGTTTGGAAAATTGTAAATGAATTATGTTAAAAGTTGGGAATTGCTATGGGCGCCGTTGTAATAATGCAAACGACACCCGCAGAGAATCTGCAGCGATGTGCTTTCGCACGTTGTATATTACGCGATCATTTGGCCATCTCATATAAATAAAGTGACATATCGGATGCTGTGGCATCAATCAACAGTTATTTAACTTACGTTTGGATGTACATAGTAATTGCATCTTCCTTATGTTTATTATAGACCAGAAATAATCATTAATATATGTTCAGTTACTAATTTATACCTGGATTCATAACTCTACGATTTAGTGACCCGGATTCCATAAGTAAATAAAGCTGTCATCAACCCAACATTGGACTGAAGACCACAGTACTTTGCTGGGCAAGATCCTGTTGGAGGTCAAAGGTGAGCGAAGTAATAAGTAAAAACCAAACATCCTATGACTGAGCATAGAAAGAATTAACTGCTTTCCCTCGGTGCTTGTAATAGCCGATAACATCACTGTAACGTCATATAGTTCAGTAGATAATTGTAGAGCCATCAAAGCATACGTCATCGCACGACTGCAGAGCTAATCATCTTAAAGCTTGGACAGTAGATGAGAATATCTTAAACCGAAGCAAACAGTCGGTAGGCTGCACGTTAATGACTGCCCGACCCTTGTATTGGCCACATTTAACGCAGATATGAGAGATGAGAGGAGTTCCCTCCGGCTTACCTGGAGCTGGGTGCAACAGCTTGAAAGGCACGTCGGTCTGGAGTTCGCCGCCCAGGGTGCCACAGTTGAGCTTGACGCGCAGGGAGTACGAGATGACGATACCGATGGCGTCTGTGGTGTTCTTGCCCTCGCTGACCAGTGTGGAAGACGCCAGGTTCACGTCGTCGTCCTGTGGAAAGTACAGCCCAACTCCGTCAGGGCGCCGAAACAGTCCTGTAGCTGCTTACATTGGTTGACCGACAAGTTAGTATCTGGTGACACTCTTTTCAGATCTTCCCCCCCCCCTCTGGCATCATACTTAACATGAAATATTCAATGAGACCACAAGTCCGGCAATAAGTGTCATTGTTGTTGTTGTGGTCTTCAGTCCTGAGACTGGTTTGATGCAGCTCTCCATGCTACTCTATCCTGTGCAAGCTTCTTCATCTCTCAGTACCTACTGCAACCTACATCCTTCTGAATCTGCTTAGTGTATTCATCTCTTGGTCTCCCTCTACGATTTTCACCCTCCACGCTGCCCTCCAATGCTAAATTTGTGGTCCCTTGATGCCTCAAAACATGTCCTACCAACCGATCCCTTCTTCTAGTCAAGTTGTGCCACAAACTTCTCTTCTCCCCAATCCTATTCAATACCTCCTCATTAATTACGTGATCTACCCACCTTATCTTCAGCATTCTTCTGTAGCACCACATTTCGAAAGCTTCTATTCTCTTAAAGCTGCATTTCCTCGGGAAAAATTGTGGCTGTAGTTTCCCCTTGCTTTCAGCCGTTCGCAGTACCAGCACAGCAAGGCCGTGTTGGTTAATGTTACAAGGCCATATCAGTCAATCATCCAGACTGTTGTCCCTGCAACTACTGAAAAGGCTGCTGCCCCTCTTCAGGAACCACACGTTTGTCTGGCCTCTCAACAGATACCCCTCCATTGTGGTTGCACCTACGGTACGGCCATTTGTATCGCTGAGGCACGCAAGCCTCCCCACCAACGGCAAGGTCCATGGTCCAAGGGGGGATAAGTGTCATATAATGTCAATACTTCGTGTGTCATAACAGCCCCTCCTATTAAAGCATCCTAAATGCATTATCTTCACGTGCTTATTTTCCCAATATGATTGTCTGCTTCAGAATTCCACAACAGACAGTGTTACAAAAGTGGTAGCTACGAAAATCCTGTATGATTACCCCACTCTATCCAAGAACCAGTTCATCCCAGACCGCCATCCCTGCTTTTAGACACCAAAACAGAACACGGCCTAGTCCCAGTATTTCTCAGTCAGAGATAGAGGCCAATACCACAGTCATTAAAACAGAAAAGTGATTTTAATTTGGACTAAGACCCTCTTATCTGTGAGTTTAAAGATCTCAGACATTGGAAATTGGTCAATATGACGAAATCCTCATCCTCCCCCACAATTACCATTCTGTGAAAGTAACTTTGTTACTGTGGTCTTCAGGCTCGAGACGGATTAGATGCAACCCTCCACGCTAGTCTATCCCTGCAAGCGTCTTAATTTGTGCTTAACTACTGCCTCCTATATCCTCTTGAACCTTCTTATCTCAGTCAAGCGTCTTCTCTCCCACAACTTCTCAAACTCTGATCTCCCACTACAATTTTAACTTCTCAAACTTCCTTCCATTACCAAATTGACAATTCTTTGATGTCCCAGTGTATGAGCTACCCCCTCGTTTTACTCTCGCTGTGCTATAAATTTTTTCCCAAATTCGGTTCAGTACCTACTCATTAGTTATTGCATCTGTTCATCTAATCTTCAACCTGTAGCCCATATTTCAAGCACTTATGTTCTCTTCTTGTTCATCGTCCACGTTTCATTTTCGCACAAGGCTGCACTACAGATTAATACTCTCCAACAAGAATTTATATTCAATGTTAACAAGTTTCACTTTTCCAAAAAACGCCTCTCGTGATATTGCCAGACTGAGTTTTATATCCTCTCTACTTCGGACGTCGTCAGTTATTTTGCTGCCAAATAAAAGACTTTTAGTGTCTCTTTATCTAATCTACTTCCCATCATCACCTGATTTGTTGCAACTCTGTTCCATTACTCTTGTGTTACTTTTGTTGATTTTCATCCTATAACCTCTTTTCAAGACATTATCCATCCCCTTCACTTGAACCTCCTTTGCCATCTCTGACAGGATCACAATGTCATTGACAAACGTAAAAGTCGAAAATCAGATGAAACCCAAAATGTTTCATTTGGAGCTGATATCTACACCCCGCTTACGCTGCGTTACACGATTCTTGAAACAGGCAATGAAAAAAAGTCACGAACTGTGACAGTCTCAATGTACCTTCGTGATTTTGTCGTCCGTGTATTGGCCATACGAGATGTGACATTGTGGGAACTCACTCACCTTGAGGTATCCGTCGAGCGCGATGCCGTACCGGTCCTTGTTGCTGGCGGCGCAGGGTACCAAGTAGAAGACTTTGGTGAAGGAGGCTCCGGGCGTGATGGGGCAGCCCTCGCGAGTTTCCAAGCTGGCCACGTGTCGCGAAAACTGCGCGTTCACCATCGTCACCTCGCAGTGCTGCACCACGTACACCTGCCGCGCACACCACAAACAGATGCGTCACCATGCAGGCCTCGAGTACAAGGTGGGTGATGAGAAGTTTTTGGCATTTGAAGGAAATGTCATGAGGAAGACCTTTGATACAGGGCGAGATACGGTTTGCTGGAGATGAAAGGACCAGGAATGGCACGAACTGATGCAGCAACACCGTCCATGAAATGAAAGGATGTAAGTTTGTATGGGCAGAACATGTGCTTCACAAGTCTGAACACGAAAAGTAGTGCTGGGGGAAGACCCAATGGAAGCCTCTGTTTCACAGACACGGGAAGTGGTGTATGGATGAAATCGTGAGATGCCTACGCAGCTGGGGTTGAACAGAACTAGATGCAAAATGCTCCCTGGAGGCAACGTCGACAACCATAGAGCTGAGACATGATGTATAGTCGATTAATAGGAGCATTACATCTCAGAAATGGTTAAATTACGCATTGCTAGACCAAGACAAACATACGAGAGTCGCAATGGAAAATGAAAGTGAAATCAACGTATGTAATGAAGGCATCGCTTCAGTATGATTCCTGTGTTGACGAGGATAGCAGGTATCACCAACTTACCTCATGGATCAACAAGGAGGGAGGGAGTCGACGTACGTACCTTGATGTTCTTGACGGTCTTCCTGGAGTTGTTATTGATAATGATGTTGGCTGCGAGCTTCTCGCCGTGGTAGTAGATCTCGCGGTCGAGTGTGACCTCCAGGTTGATCTTGCCCTGGGAGAAGGTGAAGCCCTTGCTAACCAGGGAGCTGGGAAGACGGCGGCCGCGGGTCGGTGGCGCGTATTGCAGCTGTGGGGATAAAACAACACACCACATGACTCTCTTGTGCTCTGTCCTAGGCACCTGTCACATAATAATGCCGAGAAACATACGACAACTCAAGGCCCCCCAGTACTTGTCACGTCGTGTTGCTAGAACCATGTGATCTCCCCCGATCAAGGAAACAAGGAAGATTAAAATTTAACAGTCCATCGACGGAGGCTTCATCACCCTAAGGTACGAGTTCAGATTGGGGAAAGATGCGGAGGGACATAAGATCGTGTCCTTTCCAAACCAAATATCGGGTCATTTACGTTCAGCGATTTTGGGAAACCACAGAAAACCTAAATCATAGCCGCCAAACGGGAATTTGAACGATTGTGCTCCAGCAGGGGAGTCCAGTGTTCTACCGCTGCGTCATTTCACTTATAGTCAGTAGTATCCTCAAGAGAGCTACACGCAGTGTAATTACTGTAGTTGACCACGTAAAGTAGCTTATGCCATGTAGTAACCGAAACCATTTTGCCTAACACTTCAGATTCTACTCAGTATTATGATATTTCAGTTTGCAGCACACCTTTCCATGCTATCACCAGTCAGCATTTTACGTCCTCTTTCCTTATGGCAATATCACTCATTTCGCCTCCGAAATAACGAAATTCATCTAATACCTTTTAGCGACCCGTCCGGATAACCGAGTAAGTTAACATGCCACTTCAGAGAGGCGAACCCGTCCCGGATCGACTTCTCCTCGCTAATTACCGACGAGGGCTGGTGAGCTGGCCAGCCTGGTTGTGGTTTTCAGGCGGTTTCTCACATGCAACTAGGTGAATACTGGGATGGTACCCTCTTCCCGTCTCAGATACACGCTACGCAAACACATAGAAAAATATTCTCACACTTCAACATGAGATTTACTCCAGATGCAGACAGATGGCGTACACAAATTCCATCCCAGGTAGAGTGTTGGCGTGGGGAAGGACACGCAGCCACCAACTGTCACCAGCATGAATCGACAAATTTACATTTCCCTTGTTTTAGGTTCGTTGATATTGATATTATACCCTTTTCAAGGTACTATTCTTTCTTCGATAAGGAAAGAAGCTAAAGTATGAATTAAAATTTGTGCCAACTTTGGGACTTGAACCCGCGTCACCTGCTTACTAGGCAGATGTATTATCCACTACACCACCCTGCTATTGTGGCGATCACAGCTACACGGACTACCTCAGTCCAATGCCCTCCCTAACACAAACTTCAATTCACACCTCAGCCCATCTTGATTTTCCCCTCCTTTTCTCCAAAAAAACGTAATTCCATCAGACCATCTTTTCTGTTCAACTGATCATCCTTTTCTTTAGCCGTATATATATTAGCTCTGCGGGTCCTCAGGCTACATAATGCTGTAGTTTCACTTTCAGACGAGTCACAGTACCAACATTGTAAGGGCATGTCGGCAAATGTTACATGGCCGGATTAGTCAGTCGTCCACACTGTTACTCCTGGAACTACTGAAAAAGCTGCTTAACTTCTCAAGGACCATATGTTGCTCTGCAACTCCACTGATACGATCCGATGTGTTATAGCTGCCTGTATGCCGAGGTGGGCAACTTTCCCCCCCCCCCCCCCCCCCCCCCGACCCTCCCAAGGCAGCAGTATCCATTGTTGGTGGGGAGACTTTTCCTTAGAACTGGAGTCATTCTGGACTTACAAATTTGTGGGAGTAAATAAAGTGCCAGGCCTACTTATTAGTAGATATACAAGAAATGCTTTTGCAATTGCGAATATGGACGACTATCAGCTGTATGTTAGAATGACGGACTGGAACTTGAACCTGGATTTCCAGCTTTATGCGAGTTGTCGCCTTCGCCGCTTCGGCTGCCCGTGCACGAATCACGGCCGGACCTGAACTTCCATATGTCTTCATCTATGTGTCATAACCTGCACTCGTATATCACGAATACTAACGTTCGGGAAGGACATATCTGTTGAGAGTAGAGGGCCGGGTATTGGAGAATAAATACGAAATAGCAGTGCCTGTGATGTTAAGGAGTTGCTTCATACATTCATGCATGCCCGAATCAACATTGCATTGTACTTTTCAATGACACAGGCACTGCTATTTTCGTATTAGTAGATAGTCGGACCTGTTGTACTGTTTGTTATCGTAGTCCATCCCAAAGACCAGTATGATGCCGTTCTCCACACTAGTTTACCCTGTGCAAGTCTCTTCATCTCTGCTTACCTACTGCAATCAACATCAACTTTTATCTCTCCCTCCGCTATTTCCACTCCCCACACCTCCCTCCATTACCCAGCTGGCTATTCATTGATGCCTGGTGATGTGTTTTAACGACCAATACAGTCCGCCTCCTTGGCGTTTCCGCCTACCACGCAGGGGGACCGGGTTCGATTCCCGGCAGGGGACTGAGTGTTTTGTGTCCTTCATTATCAGTGACCTGCAAGTCGCCGGATTGGCGTAAGCTGTAAAGGCAATACGGCGGCCGAACTCCCCCGCATGGGGCCTCCCTGCCAACAATGCCCTACGATCACTTCCATTTTTTTTTTACGACCAATACCTTCTTCCGGTCAAATCACCCCATAAATTTCTTCTCTCATCATTTCCATTTAGAACTTCCTCATTACCCATATCAACTTCGGCGGTCTTCTGTAGCACGATTTTTCAAAAGCTTCCATTCCTACCTTTCTCTTCCATACAAGGCTTCACTCTGAGTAGCCTACCAGCAGGTTGAAGCATCACATTTGGTTCCTCCCTAGAATCTGTAGGACCCGACCGACTCCAGCTGTGACTCATCTGTGGTATATTCGAAGCCACCCAGCAACGTGTTTGTGTTCTTCGAAGTGCTGAGCGCTACACGGAGAGCCAGTTGGCACTCAAGTGGGCTTCTCCCCTGGTGCCCGGCTCACCTGGTTGCTCTTGCTCTTGTTGCGCACGTACAGGGCGGAGCTCTTGTAGTGGTTCTGCAGCTGCGAGCGGGCGCCGTAAGCGTGGCGCTCGGACACGTTGCTCATGAAGAACATGGCGCCGCGCCGCGCCGGCCCAGCCGACAGCCGCGATGGTTCGTGGCCGTGGTCGGAGCGTCGGCGGCTGTCTGGCCTCAGACGCGCCGCCCGCTGCTATTTAAACCGTCCGCGGTGGCTTCTTTCCGGCAGAAAGCCCATTTCTCACCCGCAAAATTCCTTCTCTTATCCAATTACAGCGGATTGGGGCCAACCAAATTTTTTGGGCATCGCACGGTTTCCTAGTTGCTAGCTTTTCCACTTTAGGGGAAACATTTTCAGTATTTTTACGTTCGTCTGGTGTCCCTTAAACGAAATCGGCTGTTGCGACATACATTGGTTACAGAAAAACGAAAGAAAAGAGAGCTCCAGGAATTTGAGCCGTAAAAATGTTCTCGGAAGTTTGACGATAAGAACTTGTCACATATTCGCTGACTTAGTCTTGCTTGATCAGTAGAACTGCGGTGTATTTTAAAATGTTTTAAAATCGCCTGTGGATAAAAGATTGCTATATCAGTCTCTTCGTTAGTGGCATATCCTCTGTTGTCTTCGTTCAATATCTAATCCAGTACTCTTCTCTACACGCAGCGGTCCTTTGCTGTTATCGGATCATATAAAAACTCCCTTCCACCAGTTTGCACACAGATTATGAATACAGGAAATACTGCATATGTTACGTTGCAGATATAATTTTTATTGCTCTTCCTCTTTATCAATTTATCTTTTTTTAATTTTTGACTTTTTCATCCTCTTTTCTAATTTTTCCATTTTCTTCAGTTTTTCTCTTCTTTCAAATTTTATCATTTTTGGAGCTTTTCCCCTCTTCGAAAGTTTCTCTTTTTCTGTTTTCCTGTTTTTCTCTATTTTTCACACACTCACTCACTCACTCTCTCTCTCTCTCTCTCTCTCTCTCTCTCTCTCTCTATATATATATATATATATATATATATATATATATATATATATATATATATATATCCTGTATGTTTGTGTATTATTGGTGCCAAATGGACGCTAATTTTACCACGGTTGTGCACTGAGATGCGGTACCTTGGAAAATGGAGGACGTTTCTGCATTACACCGGTGTTACGTCATCAGATGAGGTAATTCGAGTGAAATTTTGTGTGTGTAGGGGAGGGGGGGGGGACAGTGTTATCTGAAGGTTTTCTATCATTTACGATTTGACGATGACGACATGGCGGTGTGCTGTACAAATATCGAGTGATTCCCCCCTCCTTAGCGGAGCACCTCTAACTGCCCCAATTGTCGAGGTTCTGGGCAAGTTTTCCTTTGGGGAGTTAAGTGAGACACTTTGTAGAGTTATGGACCGCTGGTTGAGGACGCTGGGCCGTCGAACTTACCTTCTTGATGGCGAGAGTGACGGCGGATCGCTTGTGGCCCTTCTCCTCGGCGTGGTCGGCAACCCAGGTCTTGACTGAGTACTCGACTCCCAGAGGCTTGCCCTGGTCGTCGTCTCCCGGCTGTAGTGTCACGGAGGACGGCGACGACGCCGGGAAGTGGAAGGTGAACGGGAACGCGTTCGGGCCCAGCTTCTTCATGAGGCGCTCCTGCAGACACACCAGCGAGCATCTGGAGAGGGCGTGCCAAAAGTGCTGGTCGAGGAAGCGAGGAAACGTCAGCGATGGCAGGAGAATGGAGAGGGGTTTCAGTTGCCTACATCTCTCCCTACATCTGTACTCCACAAACCAATTTGCGTTATCTGGCGGAGGGTACTTCATGTGCCACACTCACTTTTTGCCTTTGCGGTTCTAGCCCACTGTTGGTCAGCTGCCGTGCGAAATTGAATCTCTCTAATGATCTTTCTGCGAGCAGTATGTTGGCTGCCTCTTGTAGGAAAATGTGCTTTCGGAATTTCAACAGTAAACCAGAGTGTAATGCACAATTCCTCTCTTGTAGCGTCTGCCAACGGAGTTGAACGAGCACCTTTCTGAAGCCACCGCGCTCACTAAACGAAATAGTGGGGAAACGCGCAGTTCTCCTTTATTTCTTTACTAATTTCACTGTCGATCTTAAGCAGTATGGACCTACTGATAAGAATTGGTCGAACGAGGGTTTGTAAGCCACCCGCACCGCGTGTGGACCATACTTCCTGGAGATTCTTCCGATGACTCTCTACCTGGCATCGCCTTTTGTACGACTAGTTTTATGTGGTCATACCGCCTTAAATCGGTCCTTGCATATCACAGCAGATGTTTAATGGGTGTGGCTGTTTCCAGGGATTGTTCGGCAATCATGTAATCAAATATACCGGGTCTTCCCCCCTATTTACACGCAATATGCGTCAGTCCTCTGCAGCTCTTCCTGCATTTCGCTACAGTTTTTTTTTAGGATTGGGGCTTCTCTGTACGCAACATCATCATCCGCGAAGAGACTCATGGGATTTCCGACGTTATCCATTAGCTCATTTTTATCTATGTTTAGAGAAATAGTGGTCCTACACTGAAGCAAACTAATGCGTGGTGTAGTTGCATGAAGGTACACCGCCGTCTTAAACCCTGCTCTCGGGATTCAGATATCGAGGTGCATGTCGCACAAGCAATATACATTTTTGTACTTGATTATTTCTCGGCGTGTGCAAAATTCTTCGACTACATCAGGGTTATTACAACAATTCCGGACTCTTCAAAGTTACGCGAAGCTGAGGAATTGTGGCTGCTTCAGGTGATTTATAGAGTTCTATTCCAATGAAACCTCGTTTCCTTGAAGCTTTATTTTTCATTATTTTTCGATGTTTATCTCATGTAAGTATAATCGATTTCAAGAAAATATTGTTTCAACTGCAGGTGTCTCTTTTCAAGGAATGCGCTTGTAATGCGTCTGTCACATAACTGGGAAATTCGTGTGAAACATCCTGTATTCCCTACGTGAAACGAAATGACTACTGGACACACAGACGTGATAAGAATGCGTTTCAGCGAGAACGTAGTAGTGCCGCCTCTACAGGTGCTGCATCCAGCTACCGAACTCTTACTTTTTTCTCTTAGACTGTCACAGTAATGGCCAATTATCTACACCGCTACAAACATCACACTTCATTACCAAATCAATTTTCTAGATCGAGAAAACTCATTTCTGTATTTAAAAGTTACGAAAGAATTTTTCAACTTAATGCTGTCCATTGTTTCTCAGATAAAGAGTTGCTAAGGCAAAAACATGACAACATCATTTACGAACATCTACATATGTCTCCGAAAAGCGCTTCTTGAAATAAATATCATATTCACAACGGCCGTTATGGCTCGACCGTTCCACAGAAAGGAGTCTTTGTAATTTGTATGGGAGACCTTTGTCTTGAGAACCTTGTAAAAGTGTTATTAACATCTGTGACATACTGAATCCGTCTGTACTTAGAATTATTGGGCAGTTATACAATTTATGAGGGATATTTGAAGAATACTTTGTAGTTATTAGCTTGAAATTTTCCAAATGAAAAATAGTCCACCAGGACTGGCGGTGCACGGATTTTGCTCCAGTACTGAATCTACATGAAGGCAGAAATGAACAGTTGTTGTGGCGGATACTTACAGCAGTCCGGTTGGGAGAGAGAAAGGTGGTAAAATGTGTGGATCATTAATCTGATTCTCGTTGATCGTCAGCTGGACGTCGGGATATGGAAAATGCGAGGCTCACCTGGATTGGTGTGAGCTCCATTTTCTCCTTTGGCTGCGGTACAATTTGTTCCTTGGCGAGAACCATCTCTTTGGTGAACTTGAGGCCCATAACCTCGTCCTCTTCGCGTCCATATCGGTAGGTCGTCGTCAGCTGCACAGAGGAAATTAATCGATTCAGATCGATGGACATTCATCCGTTAGAACAACAAATAAACATTAGTGGTTACTTGAGGACTGTCAAACAGCTCGAAAAGCCAAACCTCTAGTCTGGAAAAGCCAATGCCGTGTAACTTAAGGATGTGGCGGGAGGAAGTTTACCATTCATCGACTGAGAAATCTTCTCCCATTTTTTTCTTTTGACAAGTCTTATAATAAATACTCAACCGAGCAATTCTAGCAATAACATGAAAAGCACCAAGACACTGGGATTCTTGGCGTGTAACTAATTCCTGCGTAGACTATTGTTTCATGTTACTCCGCTGCGGAAGATAAAACATCCTGAATCATCTTGTGTTTATCTTAAGTTTTTCTTGCGGTGACTTGCCGATAATGATTGCAAGCATCGTAGGGAAATCTCACTCAATTACGCCGTCTGTTGTAATTGACAACAGTGGGAAATCCCTAACTTCGTGCAGTTAAATTCGTAGTAATGATCTGCAGCTGTTGTTACAAGAACAACGCGAATGTTTACATGCCGCTGATCTGTTCATGCAACTATTTTTACTAAAAACGAAGGGATCGTAACACCATTATAATGGGCCGTTACAGGTACAGCAGCCTCGAACCTGAATGGTTAGCTGTTCCTTCAATTACGAGCGTCTTATCTTCCTAGCGTCAGTTAATTCCCGCAATGAAGTTACTGCCATCCTTACGAGCAACAAAATGTTATTCAAATGTGTGTGAAATCTTATGGGACTTAACTGCTAAGGTCATCAGTCCCTGAGCTTACACACTACTTAGCCTAAATTATCCTAAGGACAAACACACACACCCACGCCCGAGGGAGGACTCGAACCTCCGCCGGGATCAGCCGTACAGTCTATGACTGCTGCGCCCCCGACCGCTCGGCTAATCCCGCGCGGCAGAATGTTATTGAACCTGAATGGTTAGCTGTTCCTCCAATGACGAGCGTCTTATCTCCCTAGCGTCAATTAATTCCCGCAGTGAAGTTACTGCCATCGTTACGAGCAACAAAATGTTATTGAACCGAATGAAAAGGAAAAACTACATTACATATTATAGCGCTCTGAACTGTTTATGTTTATGTAGTAGATTCCACGTTACCTCCAAGGCAGGCCTGATACTGTTACTGTATTTGAAGAAATTAACCAGCGAATTGATTGCACCGGATGAGGAATAAAGATTTTCTTCTTAATTTCAAGTTCTCAGGAATGATGTTTGTGTACTTACCTGGCCAAAGACCTTCCTGCCCCTGAGGTAGTCATTGTCGACGACAACAATGCCATCGATGGGGTCGACATGGTCTAGGTGGTCGATGAAGTCCCGTTTGCCAAGGTACACGGTGACCTTGCCTGAAAAACAGAAAAGAAAGGCATGTCCGAATAATCTCTCCTCTCCTCGACGAAGTTCTATACAAAGCTCAACCCTGTGTGCTTACAATAGACTATATCTGTTCACTTCATTAAACAAAGATGGAGAGAATGACATTCATTCGCGCTTAGATCTTAGTTTCTGTGAATGAGTGCTTGGCTTTCGTCTTGCTATCCAAGATCAGAAATTCCCTTATAGTTTTCTTGACAGTCAATGCCTACTGTACTGTGTCTCTAAATGAGATCTCTGGAGCTGTTCGAGCATGTACTGCGCGAACTGATAATCTGACAGAAGCATATATAGAAATCAGTGTCACTGGCGTGTATTCTTAAAATAAGTGCTCTAAGAAAGCGAGTAAGGTTTTCGGTGCTGCCATTAAATAAAGAACGAATGATGTACTGCAGTAAGTTTCAGTTTACATAAGAAAATGCAGCCGAGCGTGAACTGTAAATGTTCAAATGGTTCAAATGGCTCTGAGCACTATGCGACTCAACTGCTGAGGTCATCAGTCGCCTAGAACTTAGAACTAATTCAACCTAACTAACCTAAGGACAGCACACAACACCCAGCCATCACGAGGCAGAGAAAATCCCTGACCCGGCCGGGAATCGAACCCGGGAACCCGGGCGTGGGAAGCGAGAACGCTACCGCACGACCACGAGATGCGGGCAACTGTAAATGTTCATCATTCATTTGTGACTTAAGAAATGCTGGATTGCAGTTTTGTAAGAGAAAACATATACGAGTCGATTTACTTGCTCTATATCTGGAC
This sequence comes from Schistocerca americana, assembly GCF_021461395.2. Classification (NCBI taxonomy): domain Eukaryota; kingdom Metazoa; phylum Arthropoda; class Insecta; order Orthoptera; family Acrididae; genus Schistocerca; species Schistocerca americana. The sequence continues at coordinate 192,633,693 of NC_060126.1, forward strand.
TTCAGTGCATTTTTTTTTTTAGCTAGGAAAAATACTTTTATCAAATGAACCTATATTGTTCCAGAGACCTTTTCAAGTATCGAACATCTATAATGTATACATGCAGACTGAAGCGGTGAATGAAAATCTGTGCCAAGGTTGGGATTCGAACCCTGGTCTCTTGCTAAATAGGCATATGCGACAACCACTACGCCACCCTGGCACAGTGGCTTTACACAACTATACAGACTATCCTAGCACGCCTTGCTCCTCATTCCAACCCACAAGTAGGCTGAATGGGAATTTGGATAGAAGAGGGAGGCATGCTAGCGTGGTCCGTGCTGTCGTGGAAAGTCACTGTGCCAGGCTGACATAATGGTTGGCGATCTGCCTAGTTAGCAGGAGACTTGGGTTCGAATCCCGGCCTTGGTACAGATTGGCATTCGCCGCTTGAGTGTGCATACGTACATCAAAAATACTTTTATTTACGAAGGCTCATGTGCTAGGTTATTTAAACGGATAAGACGGGACAAAACTTCATGTTAACTTCCCCATCTAGCGCTGAATATCTGCAATGACTGTACTAGCACGACTTCCGATTCAGTGTTCTTGCACCTACATTCGTACAGTTTCGCCGATGGCTTCCCCACACTTCATAGTAAAAAAATCACAAAGAAGGGGAGAAACAAATAATTCGAGCATATTTGCGATCGAACCCAAGAACTTCGTTTCAATAAACAGTCTTGTTAAACACTGAGCCACACAAACCATTCTCTAAAGAAATTATACTGAGTTTCCCGAGCTCTTTCTTAAATAAAGAAAAAAAAGTTTTCATTTGTCTCCAGCTTCAGCAACTGACTCGTTTCAAATGGCTCGAGTAGACCTAAAATGAAGCTGTCACATCCAAAAGCTGAATGAGTACGCAAGAAACAGTAGCGAATGTGATTTTTTTTCTTAGTTTACAGGGAACGGCATACAGATTTCCCGATCAGTTTTATCGAATGACTGATTTCCTGAGTTGATATGAGGCGAAAGGAATGAAGTTTTCTCGCACGTTTTAGATGCAAATGTCGTCGCGTCCGAAAAACAACGAGTCATTTTACTCACCATTAGGGGTGGTCTTTTTGAAGACCTTTACAGCGACGACGTACACGACGAAGAGTAGAGGTATCATGTCTGTCTGTCGGTTGCTGCTGCTGCTGCTGCTGCTGCTGCTTCTGCTGGTGGCGGCTGCTGTGTCGTTGAGCAGAGAGACCAAAGAGGTTGTTGATGTAGGATGATGTTCCCACCAGAAGTGAGGGCGGCGTGTGCAAGCCGTCGGCGGCATATATAGTGGGGCAGCGAGGGTTTCTGGCGGCGCTAACAGGATGACGGCCGCAAACGGGATCAGCGCTAACCGGATGAAGGCGAGGGATGGGTCAGCGCCGGGCTTCCGCCACACGGCCGCGCCTCAGGCAGCCACAGGGCAGCCGACGTCGCCCACAGCCTCTGCTGCGAGCGTCTATAGAGCAGTGATGGTCAAACTGCGGCCCGTGCGTCGCATGCCGCCCGAATAAAGTATTCGCTGATCAGCGGTTGTCAGCCGTATATTAGGCACACCTGCCTAATATCGTGTAGGGCCCCCACGAGCACGCAGAAGCGCAGCAACATTACGTAGCATGGACCCGACTAATGTCTGAAGTAGTGCTGGAGAGAACTGACACCATGAAACCTGCAGCGCCGTCCATAAATTCGTAAGAGTACGAGAGGGTGGAGATCTCTTCTGAACAGCACGTTGTAAGGCATCCCAGATATACTCAATAATATTCATGTCTGGGAAGTCTGGAGGCCACCGGGAGTGTTTAAACTCAAAAGAGTGTCCGTGGAGCCACTCTGTAGCAATTCTGGACATGTGGGGTGTCGCATTGTCCAGCTCGAATTGCCCAAGTACGTCGGAATGCACAATGGACATGAACGGATGCAGGTGATCAGGCAGGATGTTTACGTACGTGTCACCTGTCAGAGTCGTATCTAGATGTATAATGGGTTCCATATCACTCCCAAGAGCACATTACAGAGCCTCCACCAGCTTGAACTGTCCCCTGCTGACATGCAGGGTCCAGGGATTCGTGAGATTGTCTCCATACCCGTACCCGTCCATCCGCTCAATACGGCCGGCTATTGTGGCCGATTGGTTCTAGGCGCTACAGTCTGGAACCGCGCGACCGTGGCGTTCGCAGGTTCGAATCCTGCCTCGGGCATGGATGTGTGTGATGTCCTTAGGTTAGTTAGGTTTAAGTAGTTCTAAGTTCTAGGGGACTGATGACCTCAGATGTTAAGTCCTATAGTGCTCAGAGCCATTTGAACCGCTCAATACAATTTGAAACGAGAATCGTCCGACCAGGCAACAGTCCAATGTCGGTGCTGACGGGCGCAAGCGAGACGTAAAGCTTTGTGTCGTGCGGTCATCAAAGATACACAAGTGGGCCTTCGGCTCCGAAAGCCCATATCGATCGTGTTTCGTTGAATGGTTCGCACACTGACACTTGTTGATGGCCTAGCATTGAAATCTGCAGCAATTTGCGGAAAGGTTGCACTTCTGTGACGTTGACCGATTCTCTTCAGTCGTCGTTGGTCCCGTTCTTCCAGAACCTTTTTCCGGCCGCAGCGATGTTGGAGATTTGATATTTTACGGGATTCCTGGTATTAACGGTATGCTCGTGTAATGGTCGTACGGGAAAATCCTCACCTCATCGCTATCTCGGAGATGCTGTGTCCCATAATTCGTGCACCGACTATAACACTACGTTCAAACTCATTTAAATCTTGATACATGCCATTGTAGCAGCAGTAACCGATCTAACAACTGTGTTAGACCTTGTTGTATTACATAGGCGTCGTCGATTGCAGCGACGTATTCTGCCTATTTACATATCTCTTTATTTGAATACGCATGCCTATACCAGTTTCTTTGGTGGTTCAGTGTAATACGGTTCTAGCGACTAACAGTACAATCCAGAAACGGCAGCTAACATTAAAAGCCTCTTAAGAGTGCATTTTTCTTGTACACTGACGAATAAAAATAGTTACGGAGACAGTAATATTTTAATATGTGCTGAAATTTAATTTTTCATGATGAATAAATCCGCTCCAGATGTACTTGGCAAATCCTTTATTGGGATACATCGTACACACGAGCCGGGTTTCGCGATATAAATCCCATCTTCACGCGCTCGGTTGTATACGAGAAAGTCGTACCAGTCATGTAAAAAATCCAGCGAATTTATCAAATAGCATGCGGGAACCCGTGCGGCTGAGATATTAAAAGGTTTTGTGATTCAACCAGTCTGTTGAACAGGTCTTGCTGATTTTCCATGATATGCGGCGGTCCGGGCTCACTCGCTTACCCGTTGTAGTACTGGTTGACTCAGAGACCCTTTTCATACCACACACGCACGCTACTTGATAAATTTGCTTGGTATCTTACATGACTGGTACGATTTTCTCGTACGCAATCAAGCGCCTGAAAATGGGATTTACACACCAAAGCCCGGGCCGCGTGTACGACTGTATAAAAAAATGAGATTTGTCAAGTTCAACAGGAGCGGGTTTATTCCATAGGGGAAAAGAATTATCAGCAGTTGTGGATGTCCGGCAAACGAATTGTCAGGATCAGGATAGTATGTAGCGCGGTCACTGCAGGGTTTATACACATGGTAGGGGGGAATTTATTTTATCGTTTGTCTTTTCCAATGGTGACCATCCACGCGCATGTGCTTATAGCACCGATCTGCTGCTTTGTATAAATGTCAAACAGAAGTAACATGGATCCGTGAACGCGCGTTATATAGACTACCACCTTCAAATGCGGTACATGTTCGAAGCAAGTAATACGAAATCAAATTACATCTCTTGTAATACATTGCAATGAGTAAAAGAAAAAGACATTAAAAAGTTTAGTAGACTTTTCTAATCGTGTCTTTTACTGCAGTTACTGTTACTCATTAATACAACTCACTAATTTTTGTATGTTAACAATTAACAGTAAGATCGACAGGCAAAGGCGTGGTAAAGTGGCCAGGCCGGGTGAACTGGCATTACATATTTTCTGCTCTGAACAATGCTGCTGCCTGCAGAGAAGTGGTCAACCTACTTCTGATATACATCTCTGTTAGTGGGATGGACAGAGGAAGCTTATTCCGTTATTTTTCAGTACAATCTCTTTCCTTGTGTCATATGACGTAAGAGAAGTCATTTGTGTTATTCTTGTGTGAAGAGTAGGAATTCGTACAAAATCAATGTTTAAACATCGTCTTTTGGCCTGAAAATGTGCTTCCTTGTTATTTATTTCAGTTCGATAGTTTCTCCTGTGGATCACTAATGCCGACATGGCTCCCGATCCTGAAAAGTGTCCATACTACTAGTCGAGGAAAGGGGGCCGAGGTGTTCACACCAGTAAGACTTAGTTACTCCCATACACCACACAACATATTACAGATGAGACTGACTTTTGCATCCTTTTATATATGCAAAGCCGTCATCACCCACTGTGACAATTTTAAATTAATAAAGTTATATTATTTAAAACCACCTCCCTTCTGTTACAGATGACCTAAAACAAAAGTCAGATCAAAGCAGTGTGCCGCAGTCCTTTGGTTTTCTTTGAGATAGTAGGGCGTGAAGTAGATGCGTAGAAATGTGCCCGGAAATCAGAACAATAAACGTGGCACCCTGTTGCGAAGGCACTGGCCATAGTACCCGATTTGTTATGGAAAAGTGGTCTCTATGTTAGCCTTCAGAAAAGTGCTTGTAGTTCCAGGCTAATATTTACTATTTCATTTGAAATGTTAGGTGTGATACCTTATAACATATGGATTCAAAAATTTTAAGTGGTAAGCTTCTATTAATAACCATGCTGAGATTACACCCCCCTCACCCCCCCCCCCCCACCACCCTTCGATTAGTCCCGACATGTTGCCCTATAATCTCAATATTGGCTCTTAGGCAAAAATGATTGACGATCGATGCTATAGAATGTGATGCTATGCGCTCTGTTACGCACGCGTTGTGATACTGGAATACATAAAATGAAATAAAAAATTTCAACAGCAAAAAGGAAAGTTGATAGACGTGTTTCTCCAGGTGAAAGATGACGTCTATTCAAATTTCGCAGCAGGCGGATGAGAGTGGCGAGTAGCACCACTATGAGGATGCAAATCACGTTCGCATTAAAACACGTAACGATCGTGAACGTTAGTTACCTTTGAGTTTGCACGTGGTAAGTTGATGTTAGCCAAGATTGCTTTTAAGACCACAAAGACGTCATTATCGACACCTCCCTGAGTTTGAACAAGATAGTGTAATAGGGCTACGAAACGCTGGATGTTCCTTCTAAAGAAAGGCTTGGCAGGAGTGTACCCACTCATGATTGATGGCAGCGGTGGTCTCGTGAATGGACGGTCGCAAGAAGACCGGGCTCCGCACGACCATGTGGCACTACCGAGAAGGAAGACCATCGTGTTCCGTGTATGGCTGTGACACATCGAATTGCATCTGCAGGAACAATTTTAGATGCAGTTGGCTCAACAGTCACACAACATACTGTGACAAATCGATTACGTGACGGGCGGCTTAGAGCCAGAGGCACTGTAGCGTTCATTCCACTGACCGCAAACCACCGCCATTTACGGCTTCATTAGTGTCAACGGAGAGCTTATTGGAGGGCAGAGTGGAGGTCTGTTGTGCTGTCTGCGAAAGCTGTTTCTGCCTCGGTGCCAGTGATGGACGCGTGTTGGTTAGAACGAGAGCAGTTGAAGTCCTGCAGGAACCTGTCTGCTTGCTAGATACACATGACGTACACCTGGAGCTATGGTCTCGAGGTTGTCCCACGCCCCCTGACTGCAAATTTGTACGTCAATCTGGTCATTCGACCTGTTGTGCTGCCATTCATGAACAACATTCCAGGGAGGGGGGTTCCAACAGGATAACGCGTCAAAATGTTGCGTTGGCGTGCTCGATCATCAGATCTGTCTCCAATCGAGCACCGACGACAACTCCAGCGTCAACCATAAACAGCATTAACCAACAATGAACGATCAAGTGGAACAGGCATGGAACTCCATCCGACAAACTGACATCTGGCACCTATACAACACAATGCAAACACATTAGTATGCTTGTATTCAACACTCTGGCGGTTACACCGGTTATGAATGTAGCAGTATTTCACATTTGCAATGGCTTATCTCGGGCTTGCATTAACCTGTGATCTTGCAATGTTATCACTTAAATATATTACCTAAACAATTCCCGAAATGTCATGACTCTACATTAGTTATTTTTTGGTGTTGTGATACTGTATTTCACAGCCGCAAGCGGAACCGGCCAGGTTTGTTAGTTATATGAAGACTGTGGACCCACCCCATACCAAACTACTGAACCTGTGATACGCTGCGCTGGTGCTAAAACCGCCGTCTCGCATCTTTTACAGGGAGATCACACACGGTGCCGGTACGAGTGACGCGTGTTGCCGCCGTCGACTGGAGATCGAGATATCGACCAGCGAGGACCGCTGCCGACGCCGCGATGCCAGGCCTGCTGAAGTCCCGTGAGTAGCCGCCGCTGCCGCCACTCGGTGGACCACACAGGCGGCCAGTTGGTGCTGCTGCTGCTGGTGCGGCCCACTGCGGGCTGGCTCCGGACCTCCCAGTGGCTCACCCGCCAGCAGACTCGCAGCCCGCCGCCGCCGCAGCCACTGCTCTAACCTGCATCTGCCACCATACCTGCCGTTATTGTAATATGCACACAGACACAACTCACTGGCAAATTCTTTCCTGCAAGCACTAATACGCCAGAAGCTGAAGCTTCTAGTAATGTATATTCGACTTGCTATGGAAGTTTTGGTCCCAGTGTTATGCACTTTTCTCATAAGTCTTTTTTTCCGAAAGCCATACCAATAAATTTATTGAAGGACAATTCCACTTACCAACAATGTTATTTACACCATAACCAGGCGACATCGACTGTTTCCCATTTGCAAGTACCCTGTCCTATGTTCGCCAGCTACATCATCACCCTTCGTGGGTGTATACAAGCGTACATTTGCCATTTTAATACGTAATCGCCGCGCGGGGTAGCCGCGCAGTCCAGTCTGAAGCGCTGAAGCGCATTGCCACGGTCCGCGCGGCTCCCCCCCGAAGCCCCCCCCCCCCCCCTCGGCCCCTTGTCGGAGGTTAGAGTCCTCCCTCGGGCATGGGAGTGTGTGTTGTCCTTAGCGTAAGTTAGTTTAAGTTAGATTAACTAGTGCATAAGCTTAGGAACTGATGACCTCAGCAGTTTGGTCCCATAAAACCTTACCACAAAATACGTACTCGGTTCAATAGTAAACGTTAGTAAGAACATAGGCGAATGGTAGAACGTTGTTCTTATTCGTGTTGATTACGACAGCGCTTACGTATAAAACTGGCAAATGTACATTTATATACTCCCACAAAGGCTGACGGTGTAAATTTACGAGTATAGGAGTACGCACCTGAAAAAGGCAAACAGACGAAATCAGTTGACCGTCGTGTAAATGATAGTGACTATATAGCAGCCAGAGTAGAAAACATATCTTTCTAATGCTCAAACAAGTTTCAACAACTTGTGACATCATTTTTAATCGGTTCTGCAAAACGAAAACATGTTTCAAGCAATTAAAGTACACTATGTGATTCAAGGTATCCGGACACCTGGCTGAAAATGACTTACAAGTTCGTGAGGCCCTCCATCGGAAATGCTGGAATTCAATATGGTGTTGGCTCACCCTCAGGCTTGATGACAGCTCCCACTCTCGCAGGCATACGTTCAATCAGGTGCTGGGAGGTTTCTTGGGGAATGGGAGCCCGTTGTTCACGGATTGCTGCACTGAGAACAGGTGTCGATGTCGGTCGGTGTGGTCTGGCACGAAGTCGGTGTTGCAAAACATCCGAAAGGTCTTCCATACGATTCAGGTCTGGACCCTGTGCAAGGCAGTTCATTACAGGGACGTTATTGTCGTCTAACCATTCCGCCACAGGCCGTGTATTATGAACAGGTACTCGATCGTGTTGAAAGATGCGATCGCCCTAACCGAATTGCTCTTCAACAGTGGGAATCAAGAAGGTGCTTAAAACTTCATTTTAGGCCTGTGCTGTGATAGCGCCATGCAAAACAACTAGGGGTTTAAGCCTCATTCCACGAAAAACGCTACCACACCATAACACCACCGCCTCCGTATTTTACTGTTGGAACTACACACGCTGGCAGATGGCGTTCAGCGGGCATTCGCCATACCCACACCCTGCCATCAGTTCGCCATATTGCGTACCGTGATTCGTCACTCCACACGGTCTTTTTCCACTGTTCAACCGTCGCTGCTTATACCAAGCGAGGCGTCGTTTGGCATTTACCGGCGTGATGTGTGGCTTATGAGCAGCCGCTCGACCATGAAATCCAAGTTTTCTCACCTCTCGCTTAACTGTCATAGTACTTGCAGTGGATCCTCATGCAGTTTGGAATTCCTGTGTGATGGGCGGTCTGGGTAGATGTCTGCCTATTACACATTACAGCCCTCTTCAACTGTCGGCGGTCTCTTGTCAGTCAACTGACGCGGTCGGCGTGTACGCTTTTGTACTGTACGTGTCCCTTTACGTTTCCACTTCACTATCACATCGGAAACAGTGGGCCTAGGGATGTTTAGGAATGTGGAAATCTCGGCTACAGACGTATGACGAAAGTGACACACAGTCACCTGACCACGGCTCGAAATCCGAGTTCCGTGGAGCGCTCCATTCTGATTTTTCACAAAAACCCTCCTTCAAGCTCGACGGTCCCTGTCTCTGTCTATCTGTATTGAGGTCTGTCTGGTCTTGATTTCCTGTGGTGGTTCCTTCGCGTTTCCTCAGTGCAATCACGTCACCAACATTCGACTTGGGCACCTTTAGATGGTTGAAATGTCCCTGATGGATTTTTTACTCGTCTCACGTCCAATGAAATCCACATTCGAAATCGGGAGCTCTCCTCACGGATCCACTCCGTTGTTACACTTTTCTAGTGACAACACAACACTCCCTCACCACCTCCTTTTTTTTATGCTGGCAGGTCCGCCTCTCGTGACGTCTTGTGGTCAACTTAGCATTTCATAGAAGTCTCCAGAAACTTTTGATCGGACAGTGTAATTCCCTCAGCATCGCCTGATTCAATTACAGTACATTCCACTAGCCTTGTTTTTGTCTTACTGATGGCCATCTTTTAACGTCTTTTGAAGACGATTTCCATTCAGTTCAACTACTTTTCCAAGTTCTTTGTCATTTGCCATCTGCAAACTCCAAATTTTATTACTTCCCTCTTTCTGAATTTCTCGTTGATGTCATTTACTTCTTGCTCAAAGTACAGATTGAGTAACGTACGGTATAGGCTACGACCCTGTCTCATTCCCCTCTCAGCTACTACTTTTCTCTTACGTCCTCCAATTCGTATTACTGCAGTGTGTCTTCTGTACAAGCTGGTTATAACCTTTCACGCCCTGTATTTTATCTCTGCTGTCTAGCGTATCATAAACCAATAATTTGTACTCTGCGTCCATATGTACATCACTACTCTGCAATTTACATACAACAGCTTGGCAAGGGGTTCACACAACCACATTCAGCCCATTTTTCGACCGTTTCACTCTCGAATAGCAGGTGAGAAAAATGAATACCTAAATCTTTCTGTGAGAGCTGTGATTTCTCTTATTTTATTACGATGGTCGCTTCTCCGTATACAGGTCGCAATCAACAAAATATTTTCGCATTCCGAAGAAGGAAGGTAAATCAGCGTTTTACGTCCCGTCGGGATCGCTTTTCGCATCCGGAGGAAAAAGTTGGCGATTGACATTTTGTAAGAACTTTGGCCGCAACGAAAAACGTCTTTGTTTCAATCATTGCCACCCCAACTCGTATACGATTCCCGGACATTTTCTCACCTATCTCGCGATGATACAAAACGAGTTGCTCTTCTTTCAACTTTATCGATGTCCTCAGTCCACCCTATCTGCTAAGGATCCCATACCGCGCAATAATACGGTAGCAGAGGACGGACAAGCGTAGTGTAGGGAGTCTCTTTCGTTGCCGCGTCTTCTAGGACTTCTGTCAATAAAACATAGTGTTTGGTTAGCTTTCTCGAGAATAGTTTCTTTGTGATGGTTTCAGTTTTGTCTTATCCGTAGTCGTAACCCCTAGGTATGTAGTTGAATCGACAATCTTTAAATTTGTGCTATTTATAGTGTAACCGAATTTTAACATCACACTTTTTATTGTATTCAATTTCAAATGATGGAGCACAACAATCAGCCGCCCTTTTCTTGCAGGTTTTATGCGGCAAATCTAGATCTCGGATAGTGCCCAGCCATTATCAATGCATCATTTCATAGTATCAATGCATGTTCTAGTACGTCAGTTCCCTGTGCTTCTGTCACAGTTCTTTCAAAACTAGTTTGAAGGTCTAATCAAGAGTAGTCTTGAAAAAAATTGTGACAGAAACCCGAACAACAGGGAACTGAAGTACTAGAACATGCAATGATTGGAATGGTGCATTGGTAATGAGTAGGCACTAGCCGAGACCTGGATCTCCCGAATAAAGCCCGCAAGAAAGGGACGACTGATTGCTGTGCTCCATCATTTGAAAGTCATAGCATAGTCGTCGTGCGCACCCACGTTCCTAATGGAAGGTAACCTGACTTTTTATTGTTCAAGGGCAATTGTCACTTTTCAGTTAAGTCAGATATCTTGTCCAAATCATTTTGTAATTTGCATTGATCTTCTGATAACTTTACTATACGGCAGACAAGTGTGACCAGACGTCCAGTATTTTATACGCTCGGCCCTTATTTAGCTTAAGTGTCCCGTTGTCCCGCCAAAATACCTACGAGATGTGTACTGTCCTGTTATTCAATAACTGTCCCGTATATTCTGAAACAGCGCGTTTTTTTAAGTAATATGTAACATAAGCAAGTAGAAAACAAAAGAATAAAGAGAATTCACACTCTGATTAAATCAAACTGAACGAGGAACGTTTTTGACGTCTGGTACAATGAACTAATACTTTCATATTGCAAACAGTCATTTACGCTTTCTTTGTGCACTGCCTGTTGCTTCTGATCGCCACATTCAGAAGTTGGAGTCGCAAGTTACGTTTCTTGATGTGATATATTGCGAAGTTTCCACAGAAATGTCAAAAAGAAAGTGTGTATTTACCAACGATTTTAAACATTTCTGAAACTAGAATACAAAAATGAGAAATTATTTTGCACATTTGTTTGCAAGTGACAAGAATAAAAAGAATAAAATATTTACTTGATTAATTATGCAAGGTATTTTGAAGTGTTTTTAGTCCGAATTTTAGCAATAAGGCACTATGATCTGTGTACTTGTAGCATAAACTATGTATTTTAACACTGCTCTACTACACAGAGATAGTATTATCGAAGGTTTCCACAAAATGTCGACTCATTTTAATTTCTAATTTTTTGTCCGATAATTTGATTTTGGAAATCTGGTCACCCTACGGTACACCACAGCATCATCTGCAAATAATCTAAAAGGGCTGTTAACATTGCCTTCCAAATCGTTTGCATAGATCAGAAATAGTTTATGGCCTGTAGGGACTTCTTTGGGGAACACCAGATATCACTTCTGCTTCATTCGATGACTCCCCGTCGTAAATACACTACTGGCCAAGAAAATTGCTTCACCAAGAAGAAATGCAGATGATAAACGGGTATTCATCGGACAAATATATTATACCAGAACTGACATGTGATTACATTTTCACTCAATTTGGGTGCATAGACCCTGAGAAATCAGTACCCAGAACAACCACCTCTGGCCGTAATAATGGCCTTAATATGCCTGGGCACTGAGTCGAACAGAGCTTGGATGGCGTGTACAGGTACAGCTGCCCATGCAGCTTCAACACAATACCACAGTTCATTAAGAGTAGTGACTGCTGTATTGTGATGAGCCAGTTGCTCGGCGACCATTGACCAGACGTTTTCAATTGGTGAGAGATCTGGAGAATGTGCTGGCCAGGGCAGCAGTCGAACATTTTCTGTACCCAGAAAGGCCCGTACAGGACCTGCAACATGCGGTCGTGCATTATCCTGCTGAAATGTAGGGTTTCGCAGGGATCAAATAAGGGGTAGAGCCTCGGGTCGTAACACATCTGAAATGTAAAGTCCACTGTTCAAAGTGCCGTCAGTGCGAACAAGAGGTGACCGAGACGTGTAGCCAATGGCACCCCATGCCACCACGCCGGGTGATACGCCCGTATGGAGATGACGAATACACGCTTCCGATGCGCGTTCACCGCGATGTCGCCAAACGCGGATGCGACCATCATAATGCTGTAAACAGAACCTGGATTCATCCGAAAAAATGACGTTTTGCCATTCGTGCACCCAGGTTCGTCGTTGGGTACACCATCGCAGGCGGTCCTGTCTGTGATGCAGCATCAAGGGAAACCGCAGCCATGGTTTCCGAGCTGCTGCAAACGTCGTCGAACTGTTCGTGCAGATGGTTGTTGTCTTGCAAACGTCCCCATCTATTGACTCAGGGATCAAGACGTGGCTGCACGATCTGTTACAGCCATGCGGATAAGATGCCTGTCATCTCGACTGCTAGTGATACTAGGCCGTTGGTATCCAGCACGGCGTTCCGTATTACCCTCCTGAACCCACCGATTCCATATTCTGCTAACAGTCATTGGATCTCGAGCAACGCGAACAGCAATGTCGCGATATGATAAACCGCAATTGCGATAGGCTACAATCCGACCTTTATCAAAGTCGGAAACGTGATGGTACGCATTTCTCCTCCTTACACGAGTCATCACAACAACGTTTCACCAGGCAACACCGGTCAACTGCTGTTTGTGTATGAGAAATCGGTTGGAAACTTTCCTCATGTCAGCACGTTGTAGGTGTCGCCAACCTTGTGTGAATGCTCTGAAAAGCTAATCATTTTCATATCACAGCATCTTCTTCCTGTCGGTTAAATTTCGCGTCTGTGGCACGTCATCTTCGTGGTGTAGCAATTTTAATGGCCAGTAGTGTAGGTATGCGCAGAAGACGCCACTGGGAGTGGGGTAGAGGGGTGTTGTGGACAACATCTTGCTCTGCCGTGCCTCCTGAAGACGTTTCCCTCGGCGCTGGCGATCGATGCTGGCGGGACCGAGGCGTTCGGCTTTAACGATGACCGCCACCGCCACCGCCACCGCGCCGCGCTGCAGCCGGCTGCCGGCTGCCGGCTGCCAGCTCTGAGCAGCCACCTCATGCCTCACGCCCCGCTTGCACGCTGCCCGTGCCGCGGTAGGGACGCGCACACGTCGCGCCCATCTGGACAGGCGTCACCGTCCGCTTTCCTAAACACACCAGAGTATTTAATCTGCCTTTAGTGTATTCTCATCCCCACGGCTGCTCGCTTTCTTTTCCCCTCGCAGCGCCCATGTACTCCTTTTTTTCTTACGCATTATGTATCACCACCAATTCTCTAGGACGCGTTATGCTGAGTGGTTATGATTAAAATGCATTTACTGACGGAGTTACAGTGTGGTCTGTAATCATCGGTTGTCAGCGAAACGTGGTAGATGCGTTAATGCCGAACCGATTTACGCTGGAAAAAAATTAGTTTCGAGTTCGGTCATCGATTGAAAATCTGGCACTGTACAGCACCTCGTCGACGTGTCCGATGCTCATATTGAACAAATTGCGTAACCGGCGGTTAATAATAAAATCAGCATTATGCATTTCTCACTTCTTTCACATTTTTTGCCCACGTTCTGTTCTAATCATACGGAAACATACCTACAAGTCCAGAATGAGATTTTCACTCTGCAGCGGAGTTTGCGCTGATATGAAACTTCCTGGCAGATTAAATCTGTGTGCCGGACCGAGACTCGAACTCGGTACCTTTGCCTTTCGCGGGCTCTATCAACTGAGCTACCCAAGCACGACTCACAACCCGTCCTCACAGCATTAATTCCGCCAGTACCTCGTCTCCTACCTTCCAAACTTCACAGAAGCTCTCCTGCATACCTTACAGAACTAGCACTCCTGGAAGAAAGGATACTGTGGAGACGTGGCTTGGCCACAGCCTGGCGGATGTTTCCACAAATGAGATTTTCACTCTGTAGTGGAATATGCGCTGATATGAAACTTTCTGGCAGATTAAAAACTGTGTGCCGGACCGAGATGATGCTGTGGGACGGGTCGTGAGTCGTGCGTGGGTAGCTCAGTTGGTAGAGCACTTGCCCGCAAAAGGTAAGGGTACCGAGTTCGAATCTCGGTCCGGCACACAGTTTTAATCTGCCAGGAAGTTTCATATCAGTGCACACTCCACTGCAGAGGGGAAATCTCATTCTGGAAACATCCCCCAGGCTGTGGCTAAGCCATGTCTCCGCAGTGTCCTTTCTTGCAGGAGTGCTAGTTCTGCAACGTATGCAGGAGAGCTCCTGTGTAGTTTGGAAGGTAGGAGACGAGGTACTGGCGGAATTAATGCTGTGAGGACGGGTCGTGAATTATGCTTGGGTAGCTCAGTTGGTAAAGTCTCGGTCCGGCACGCAGTTTTAATCTACCAGGAAGTTTCATACCCACAAGTCTTTCTCGCATTCGTAGCGCCAAATTTGCACCTGATAGCCAGCGTAAATCAGTTACGCATTAACGCTTTTTATTATTTTCCAAGTTTCGTTGTATTGCGATAATTACAGACCACACTGGACCTCTGTGAGTAGTTTCACTTCAGCTATAATCCCAGACACTCAACTGAGTTCTCGGCCGAGCAACTTCAGAGGGGAGTAGGACGGTACATTCTAAAGGGGCAGTAGACGAGTCAATCCGTTTTTAAGGTCCCATATGTCAATCCACGAAATCTAAATCCTTATAGGATCACTTTGTTGTTTGTTTGCCCTTCCATCTGTCAAGACCCCTTTTTCGAGTCAAGGTATCAAATTTACGTTACTTAATAAGGTCCACGGTCTCACCAAAACAAATAGGGTACTTCCCGTTTACCTAGAAACATGAAATTTGGCAAGAAGCTATGTGTGACAGTACAAGTGAAGGAAAAAATCCGAAAATTGTTAATTTATATATCGCATAAGAAGCATTGCCATTTTTTGTCCGTCTACATGTGTGTCCGTTTGTTAAGATCCCTTTTTATAAGGAATGGGTAGAGGTAAGAAGTTGAAATTTATGTCAAGTACTAAGATCTACGGTCCCTTGACGACGTAAAAAATTTATAGTTCTAATTCATTAGAACCAAAAGACACAGCCATTTATGTCGCATATTTTGATAATTGCAAACTCACTCATCAAAACTTGTTAATATACTGTGTATATAGAAAATAAAGTTTGTGCTGAACCATCTGAGCGCGAATCCCACTCGTACTTGCCCGGGTCTTTTCTTTTCCGACTTGATGATTTCGGATCCGAATACGTCGCGCAATGAGACAGAATAAAAAAAAAATTGACGAGAGTTTTCGAACCATATTCCAACTTCATTGTACCTGTCACAATACAGGACATCGAAGATGAAGGTAGTCGTAATACGGGCAAGTGTGTGCCTACTACGAAGAGAATGATTCATTAGTCTTCATGTCCAAATAAATTTGCAGTAAATAAATACTGGCAATACGCAAACCTATGCAAACTACCTACTTGAAATACTGTTATATGTAATAAATGTTGGTAGCGAATTCAGAAGGTAATTTACACATGGCATCCCACGCTAAGCCCATTGCACGAGAAGAGTGGGGGCGTTGTCAAGAGAGACCACATGTTCCGGTCTGTGCACACGCATTTCTGCTGCGATAAAGATAACAGGCACATCACAGGGTGCGAGTGAAATGACGCGGCAACTGGAAACATGCTGCAAAGTTAAAGTAGGTGGGACGGTATGTTTCTTGTGGACAAAACTTCTAAATTGCACACAGACTGGCCCCGAAATTCTGGCTGCATATGAATCATATGCAATGTAGTGTCCAATTGTAGTGGACTGGTGTCAACCATTTGACCAAGGCCGCAAAGATGTCGGTGATGCTGATCGAGAAGTCTAGATCTTGCACCATACGGTTCTATCTTCTTGGCAAGAGGAGAGAATATATTGAGGGGGGAGCGGGGGAGGGGGGGAGAATATTTTCCAACAAAGAGGCCGATCACACTGCGGTTCTCGAATAGTTTCGTTACTGAGGAGAGGATTCGATTCCCGTCGAGGTCAGGGATTTTCACCTGCCTCGAGATGACTGGGTGTTTGTGTTGTCCTCATCATTTCATCATCATTCCCGAAAGTGGCGAGACTGGGCCGAGCAAAGGTTGGGCATTTGTACGGGCGCTGATAACGGCGCAGTTGAGCGCCCCACAAACCAATCATCATCATCATCATCATCATCACTAAGGAGCGGATTTCTGTTGTCGAGTAACTGAATGATTGGTAGAGTGTTTACAGAGACTCGGTGACTGTACTGAAATGTAATGTCGGGTATTGTGTCACTCTGAAGCGTTGTGTAGCATTCAGTACAAATTACTTGGCCTTCCATATAATTGTATAATTTTTTTTTTTTCAAAATCCCCTCGTAATATACGCAATCGCATGCTTTCCACTTCTCCTCAATGTTCATGGTAGGTTCCAGTTGCTTGAGACATTTCATATTATTAGGTCTACGACTTGGCTTCCACCTTTTTGCAATAAATGACAGTAGCGGCACATGATGGTGCAGTTGGTAGGGCGTAAGCGTCATACAATAAGCTTAGGTATTTGTAAACATTGAAGTTTCATCTGTGGATTCAGATTTAACGCTACAATTACCAAAATATGTATATTTAAATTAGAAATTTTGTATATTTAAAGTAGAAATTTTGAAATGCCAACTACATATTTGTACACACGAGCTATTAAAAAAAAAGCATCGGTAGTAGCAGCCACGTAAAAGAACAACGCCGGAGGTGTACATATAGTTCGGCATTACACTGGAAAGCATACAGCAAACTGCCGTAATGGCATGCCCGTCTCCGTTATAAACAAAGTTACAAAGTTTTAAATAGGGACTGCCTGCGATAAACGTACCTTATCATGATAATTACCTCTTCTTCAGATCAACGGTCGCAAAGGGATGAACTTCGACCGATATCGATTTCCACAGTAAGGCATGTTGATTGCCGTACTCGTTCAGACCCCTTCTCGTAGCATCGAGAGTCAGCGCAACTGGTGTATAGGCTGCATGATATCTGCACGCGGTGACCATATGGAAGCTGTAAGCCATCCTTACCAACTACTCACACGGCAGCTCCCTTCTAGCGGTTGAAACATGGTTGGTCTTCTTGCGCTTGTCACCAGCTGTCACCGTCGTAGGGTATTGAAGACACCGCCCGGGTAAACTTCGCAGGGTTTCAGGGAGAGGGATCAGTGTACGACGAGTGTGTGAGCGTGAAGGCTGGACTGCGTCCCCGTGTGAGGAGAAAAGTTAATATATGAGCAAGGAACAGCTTACACGTAATTGCAAAGAAGTATTAGATTCTATGAAGAATTATAACGAAGTATTACTGCGGGCTTATTTGATTTGTCAAGAATTTAAACTACACTGTCTGATCAAATGTAAGCGGACACCTGCTAGTGGACATTAGTATGGGGCGTGTCCATCCTTCGCCTTTATGACGGCTTGGACTCCGCTTGGGACAGTTTCAGTGAGGAATCTGAAGGTCTGTTGGTAGCCCATTCTTCCTCAAGAGCCTAAACCAGAGACGCTAGTGATGTTAGAGCTTGGGGCTTGGAGGGAAGTCGAATTTCTAAGGTATTTCAGTGGGTCCAGGTCAGACGAGTGGGGCAGTCCATTTCAGGAATGTTATTGTCCAACAACCATTGCCTCACATATTCCTCCTTATGTTGGGACGCAGTTTCATGATGGTACAAACAACCACTGCTCCGAACTGTTCCTCTACGACACACACTACTCAATGCTGTAAATTGTGTTCATAAAATTCCGCTTTTAGTGTTTTCTTAAGCGCACTAAGGGGACCACACCCTGACCACGAAAAACACCCCCACAACACAGCACCACCTCCTCCGTATTTCAGAGATGGTGTTGTTGGTCTGGAGGGAAGTCGAAGCACTAAGGAGTTCCATTGGGTTTAGATCGGGACTGTGGGCAAGCCAGTCCATTTCAGGAATTTTACAGACCGCAGATCATTGCCTCACAGATATTGCTTCACGATAGGGTGCAGTGTCATGTTGATCCAAACAATCATCGTCTCTGAAATGTTCCCACTGTACGCAGTACACAACGTCGTAAAATGTTTTCATATCATTCTGCTTTTAGCGTCCTGTTAAGCGCAATAAGGGGATCACATCCTGACCACGAGACACACTTCCAGACAGCAACACAACGTCCTCCATGCTTGGCACTACACGTGATGGTGGATAACGTCCTCCAGGAATTCGCCAAACCCAAACCATTCCATCAGACTGATGCAAGGTATAACGTGATTCATCACTCGACATCAATCGTTTCCAGTCATCCACGGTTCAGTAACGCCGCTCTTTACATTCCCTAAAACGTCGCGTAGTATTGAGTACATAATCTTTGTAACTACCTATGCACAGTCATTGTGCTAGCCGGACTGCTGTAAGAACTTGAGTTCTACCTGATCTCGGTTTAGCTGTGGTTATTCCTTTGCGTTTCCACTTTATATCCGGCCGCTGTGACCGAGCCGTTCTAGGCGCTTCAGTCCGGAACCGCGCGACTGCTACGGTCGCAGGTTCGAATCCTGCCTCGGGCATGAATGTGTGTGATGTCCTTAGGTTAGTTAAGCTCAAGTAGTTCTAAGTCTAGGGGAGTGATGACCTCAGATGTTAAGTCCCAGTGCTTAGAGCCATTTGAACCATTTTTTTCCACTTTATAATCTCCAACAGTCGATTTGGACAGCTTTAGAAGGGTTGTAATTTTTCTGTTGGATTTGTTACTCAGGTGATATCCCATGAAGTGTACGTTCGAAGCCACTGAGCTTTCCTGGACGATCCATTCTGCTGCTGTTGTGTGTCTGCTGACAACACAACACTTCCCGCCTCCTTTCATACTAGCGGGTCTTCTCTTGACATACAGTGATCAGTTTGGCATTCTGACTAGACAGTGTACATTCGCGTATGCTCCTCAGCTCTTGTACTACTTTTCCAAACATTTCTTTTATAGGTGACTGTTGAATTTCGTTTATCGAAAGACGTCATTAACTTTTTTGTATGAAGTAACGCAATAACTAAATTTCATAATGCCAAGTTAAATGTGGTGAACTGACCTATGTGGCTTATATGATTGATGAATAGAGTGCTTATCTTTGGAATCGACAAAACCTGCTCTAAAATGTTGAAAAAACAATATAAAACTGAATGACTGTTTATTAAAGAAACATCGTTAATCTAGTCCCCTACAACAATAGGAAGCAGAACAGAGGTTGCTAACAGGCTCCTGTGTTTCCGATTAAATAGACCCTTTCACTCGTTCGATTGCCGTTAATTCAGAGTGATCAGAATACATGAAAGAAGTTTTGCAGTCACAATGGTCGTCGACCGCAACAAGAGTCGCAAACTGACAAAACAAAAAATAAGAAAAGAAGAAAAGATAATGCCCTTTTGCATATAGAAGCCATCCCCAACGGCGGCGCAGATTTGGAAGTCTGACTGAAGACAGATTTACCTTATAAAGAAATCAAGCAATATTATCACAAGATTCTTAGTAAATGTAGCTTAAAATTAAACACACGATGACGAACTAACGAAAAATATCATAAAAAAGATTAATAGGAAATAAAGGTGTATTTGATGAGGGATGAATTGAAGGAGAATTCAAGAGAGAAATGAAAATGAAACTAAAAGGGTAAAGCTTGATTGCTGTACTAAGTAACCTACTGACGAAATATCAGTAACTAAACTTGTAGGGGATGCGAAGACTTCACTAGTGGGAAGGGCGAGAGACATTAAGGTTCGCTTACATTGGGAGTCAAGGTATTCCATAGCGAAATACTCGATATAGCATACGGACGCCCGCATCTCGTGGTCGTCCGGTCGCGTTCTCGCTTCCCACGCCCGGGTTCCCGGGTTCGATTCCCGGCGGGGTCAGGGGTTTTCTCTGCCTCGTGATGGCTGGGTGTTGTGTGATGTCCTTAGGTTAGTTAGGTTTAAGTAGTTCTAAGTTCTAGGGGACTAATGACCATAGAAGTTAAGTCCCATAGTGCTCAGAGCCATTTGAACCATTTTTTTTTTTTTTTTAGCATACGGACGCTTGTAAGGCCAGTAAAAACTGTAACTGTCTGAGAGCAGATGGATTGCGTTTCTCCCAGAGGCTACTGAGGGGAAGTGTTGTACATCGAAACGTCAACACGAGGTTCAAATGGTTCAAATGGCTCTAAGCACTATGGGACTTAACATCTGAGGTCATCAGTCCCCTAGACTTAGAACTACTTGAGCCTAACTAACCTAAGGACATCACACACATCCATGCCCGAGGCAGGATTCGAACCTGCGACCGTAGCAGCCGCGTGGTTCCGGACTGAAGCGCCTAGAACTGCTCGGCCACTCAACATGAGAACAAGAAGAAGCAGTCATTGGTTGCGCTAATGAAGGCAGCTGGTAGTCATTGCCTATTTAGAAAGTATCGCTGGCGTGAGACTCGCATTGCCCGTTTCTCACACGTAATCCTGCGAATCATGGATGAAAGGCAACAGGCAGATGCATATTTCTAGATTTCCGGTAAGCGTTTGACACGGTGCTCCACTGCAGACTGCTAACGGAGGTCCGAGCGCAGAGAGTAGGTGCCCAGGTATGTGAGCAGCTGAAAGATTTCTTAAGTAATTGTTGTGTACGTAGTTCCGCGTAGTCAGCGCGTACACAGCTTTCTCACTAGAGCGCGCCCCGTTAAGCACAACAGCGCAGGCGCAGCGCTCGTCCGTCTCCGCACTACGAGATGGCGCTGTCTTAGAGACGGACCAAATTCTCCTTCCGCCGATCCGCGTATTAATATGTAACGCAGCCGATGAGATTGCTGCTAACGTAGAACCTTTTCTCCTCGGGGATCACACTTGCGCAATGACACCTGAACGCTCGAGGTATTATAACGAGTGTACAGAACTCCGATTAGTCAGTCTGCATTAGTCTGCATTTGTCTGTACCAGTCTATAGCCAAGTTTCAGTCTGCGCCTAATAAGATTATCATATTCCTGTACATAGCCATGAAGAGAAATGTATAGACACTTTGTCAAGTATCATAGATATGTGAGAATAAGATTAATGTACCAAGACCAAAGGAACTTCAGATTGACAATTGTAAATAGCATCCAGAACCAAGTTAAGTTGTATCTATGCTTTTTATTATTTTAATAAATGTGTGTGAAAATTAATGAAGTTCTGTTTAAAGTTGGTCACCGTCAATCTGCTACTCTAAGCGTGCAAGGTGCATTTCTATCGTCTGACCTAACGGCAGAAGATAAACACGCCACGATAAGACCACGAGACATATTGCTGACACTCGTCTACTTCGTTAGAGCGACAAGTCAAATAATCTGATGGTGTGTGTACCGAAGGTCTTACAGTACGCACACCACAGTAATAGACCCTAGTATTTTGTCCTCGACGGCGAATGTCCGTCAGAGACAAGGGCATCGGCAGCAGTGACTCAGGGGAGTGTGATATTAGCGCTCTTGTTCTCTGTACAGCACACACAAATGATCTGGCAGCTGGGGTGAGCAGCAATCCGATGACGCCGTGGTATACGGGGAAGTTCAAATGGTTCAAATGGCTCTGAGCACTATGGGACTTCTGAGGTCATTAGTCCCCTAGAACTTAGGACTAGTTAAACCTAACTAACCTAAGGACATCACACACATCCATGCCCGAGGCAGGATTCGAACCTGCGAGCGTAGCGGTCTCGCGGTACCAGACTGCAGCGCCTAGAACCGCACGGCCACTTCGGCCGGCTACGGGGAAGTGTCGTTATTGAATGACTGCAGGAGGATATAAGATGACTTAGATAGAGTTTCTATCTGTCGTGCTCTTTCCACCTAGTAAATTTGCGCTGCGGTGTGGAAATACCTATTAGAAACAGCGTGTAGCGGATCATCATTCACCCTTTGCCTTGCGAGCTACAAAATTCTGTTTTTTTTTCTGCTCACTCGTAAGCATCGAGCGTGTACGTATTAGGCATAGGTTGATAACTTGTACAATAGGTACCGAAGCCAACCTAAATTACCCGTACACGAACCTCAGAACAGGTGGCGTCGGTAATGAATGAATAAAAAAAATGCCTCTGAGCACTATGGGACTTCACATCTGAGGTCATCAGTCCCCTAGAACTTGTTGTTCTTGTGGTATTCAGTCCTGAGACTGGTTTGATGCAGCTCTCCATGCTAATCTATCTTGTGCAAGCTCCTTCATCTACCAGTACTTACTGCAACCGACATCCTTCTGAATCTGCTTGGTGTATTCATCTCTCGGTCTCCCTCTATGATTTTTACCCTCCACGCTGCCCTCCAATGCTAAATTTGTGATGCCTTGATGCCTCAGGACATGTCCTACCAACCGATCCCTTCTTCTAGTCAAGTTGTGCCACAAACTTCTCTTCTCCCCAATCCTATTCAATACCTCCTCATTGGTTACATGATCTACCCACCTAATCTTCAACATTCTTCTGTAGCACCACATTTCGAAAGCTTCTATTCTGTTCTTGTCCAAACTATTTATTGTCCATGTTTCACTTCCATACATGGCTATACTCCATACAAATACTTTCAGAAACCACTTCCTGACACTTAAATCTATACTCGATGTTAACAAATTTCTCTTCTCCAGAAACGCTTTCCTTGCCATTTCCAGTTTACATTTTATATCCTCTCTACTTCGACCATCATCATTTATCTTGCTCCCCAAGTAGCAAAACTCATCTACTACTTTAAGTGTCTTCTTCCTAATTTAATTCCCTCAGCATCACCCGACTTAATTCGACTACATTCCATTATCTTCGTTTTACTTTTGTTGATGTTCATCTTATATCCTCCTTTTAAGACACTGTCCATTCCGTTTAACTGCTCTTCCAAGTCCTTTGCTGTCTCTGACAGAATTACAATGTCATCGGCGAACCCCAAAGTTTTTATTTCTTCTCCCTGGATTTTAATACCTACTCCAAATTTTTCTTTTGTTTCCTTTACTGCTTGCTCAATATACAGATTGAATAACATCGGGGAGAGGCTACAACCCTGTCTCACTCCCTTCCCAACCACTGCTTCTCTTTCATGTCCCTCAAATCTTATAACTGCCATTTGGTTTCTGTACAAATTGTAAATAGCTTTTCGCTCCCTGTATTTTACCCCTGCCACCTTTAGAATTTGAAAGAGAGTATTCCAGTCAACATTGTGAAAAGCTTTCTCTAAGTCTACAAATGCTAGAAACGTAGGTTTGCCTTTGCTTAATCTATATCTTCTAAGATAAGTCGTAAGGTCAGTATTGCCTCTCGTGTTCCAACATTTCTACGGAATCCAAACTGATCTTCCCCGAGGTCGGCTTCTACCATTTTTTCCTTCGTCTGTAGATAATTCGCGTTAGTATTTTGCAGCTGTGGCTTATTAAACTGATAGTTCGGTAATTTTCACATCTGTCAATACCTGCTTTCTTTGGGATTGGAATTATTATATTCTTCTTGAAGACTGAGGGTATTTCGCCTGTCTCGTACATCTTGCTCACCAAAAGGTAGAGTTTTGTCAGGACTGGCTCTCCCAAGGCCGTCAGGAAATACTTAAACCTGTCTAACCTAAGGACATCACACACATCCATACCCGAGGCAGGATTCGAACCAGCGACCGTAGCAGTCACGCGGTTCCGGACTGAAATGCCTAGAACCGCACGGCCACCGGAAAGTAAGAGAGACAGAAGGAGACTCTTCAATCCAGACGGGCAGAATTTTTGCAAATTATAAAGAAAATTATGTGCGCCAGCAACGAACTGCAGCAGCGCCAACGTAACGACGAAGAAAGCGCCCCGTCATCCTGTTGCCGACGTTATTATCCCTTTATGTAAGGAAGCTCGCTAGGAGCCGTGGGGGGGGGGGGGGGGGGGGAGGGGGGCAGAGGGAGGGAATTTGAGGATGGGGCTGCGGTGGCAGCGCCCGCAGGATTAGCTCGCGACTCGTGCGCCAGGAGGCAGGCCTGCCGCAGTATGCACCTCTTATCTCTCAGGGAGGGTCGTATTGAGTTGGCTACACTGTCTACCGGAGGCACACAGTTCCGTATGAAAAATTAAAACTCACACCTTACTCTGATTTACGTGACTTTCATTTCCCATTTCACGTTATCTGCAGACGGAATGTGACACGCCCACCTGAGCCGGCCTGTGTCCGCTTCTCGTGCGAGGCACAACGAACAGCTACGTTTGTACTTTAAGGACACATTCGTCACTCATAGAACAAGAAAAACGGTCAGGTGTTCGTGAGCCAGAAAACATTTACTTCCGTAGAACTTATTTTCTACAGATATTCATAGACAAATTTAAAATGGTTGATTTTAGTGAATAATCTAGTTGCTTTTGCTAGACGATGTGTCGTAAAAGTGCGACGAAATTGTGTGATGGTTCAAATGGCTCTGAGCACTATGGGACTTAACATCTGAGGTCATCAGTCCCCTAAAACTTAGAATTACTTGTTGTGGTTGTTGTGCTCTTCAGTCCAGAGACTGGTTTGATGCAGCTCTCCATGCTGCTCTATCCTGTGCAAGGTTCTTAATCTCCCAGTACCTACTGCAATCTACATCCTTCTGAATCTGTCTAGTGTATTCATCTCTCGGTCTCCCTCTGCGATTTTTACCCTCCACGCTGCCCTCCAATATTAAATTGGTGATCCCTTGATGCCTCAGAATATGCCCTACCAACCGATCCCTTCTTCTAGTCAACTTGTGCCACAAATTTCTCTTCTCTCCAATTCTATTCAATACCTTCCCATTAGTTATGTGGTCTACCCATCTAATCTTCAGCATTCTTCTGTAGCAGCAAATTTCGAAAGCTACTATTCTCATCTTGTCTAAACTATTTATCGTCCATGTTTCACCTCCATACTTAAACCTAACTAACCTAAGGACGTCACACACTTCCATACCATAGACAGGATTCGAACCTGCGACCGTAGCGGTCGCGCGGATCCGGACTGTAGCGCCTAGAACAGCTCGGCCACTCCGGCCGGCGAAATTGTGTGATCAAAAATATTCAGGCAGATATTAGTGTCCATCCTTCGCCATTTCGACGACTTGCACCCTATTGGGAACATTGTCAATAACGTATCTGAATGTCTGTGGAGAAATGGCGGCCCATTTTTTATCAAGAGCTGGAACCAGAACAGATGGTGATGTTGAACGCTCGGGTCTGGAGCGAGGTCGACGTTCTAACTCATCCCGGAGGTGTTCCATTGTGGCCGGCCGGGGTGACCGAGCGGTTCTAGGCGCTACACTCTGGAACCGCGCGACCGCTACGGTCGCAGGTTTGAATCCTGCCTCGGGCATGGATGTGTGTGATGTCCTTAGGTTAGTTAGGTTTAAGTAGTTCTAGGTTCTAGTGGACTGATGACCTCAGAAGTTAAGTCCCATAGTGCTCAGATCCATTTGAACCATTTGTTCCATTGTGTTCAAGTCGGGAGTAGGGGCAGACCAGTCCATTTCAGAAATGTTATTGTCCCCACTCCATTGCTTCACAGATACTGCTTTACGTCAGGCTGCGTTGTCAAGCTCATATAAACGATCATCGTTTTCCAAACTGCTACTGTACTGTATGCGGTACACAATGCCGTAAAAAGTGTCCATGCCGTTCCGCATGTAGCGTTCTGTTAAGTGCAATAAGCGAAACACGCCATAACCACGACAAATATTGGAATACCGTAATACCTCCGTACTGTTAGTACTAAACACTATATCAGGTAACATTCTTCAAGCATTCGCCTAACCCAAACCCTTCCATAAGATTGGCACAATGTATAGAGTGATTCATTGCTCCAAATTAGTCGTTTGCCGTCATCAGCAGTCCAGTGGCTTCACTCTTTGCACCTCCTCAAGCGTCGCTTAACATTAACTACAGAAATACATTGATTACAGAAATGTGCGACTTATGAGGAACTCATCGACCACTCTACCCCATTCCTTTCAACTGCCTACGTACAGTCATTGTGCTCGCTAGACTGTTGATTGCGCTTTAGAACTCACGGGTGGTCCCTTCCGCCGATTCCATACGAGTTTTTACAGTCGTTCGCTGCAGTTCTCGACGATCCGTCTCCGTCAGTACATAAGATTTGCCTGCGACGGGTTATCTATGTGATCAAAAGTATCCGGACACACACACAGGTGCACTGTGCAACCACCTATCGCCACGTACTCCATATCAGCGACCTCAGTAGTCATCAGACATCGTGAGCGAGCAGAATGGGGCGCTCCGCGGAACTCACAGACTTCGAACGTGGTCATACGTGTCATACGTCTGTACTCGAGATTTCCACACTCCTAAACATCCCTAGGTCCACTGTTTCCGATGTGATAGTGGAGTGGAAAATGAAGGGACACGTACAGCACAAAAGCGTACAGGCTGACCTCGTCTGTTGACTGACAAGAGACCGCCGACAATTGAAGAGGGTCGTAATGTGTTATAGGTAGACCTCTGTTCCAGACCATCAGACAGGAATTTCAATCAGGATCCACTGCAAGTACTATGACAGTTAGGCGGAGGGGAGAAAACTTGGATTTCATGGTCGAGCGGCTGCTCATAAGTCACACATCATGCCGGTAAATGCCGAATGACGCCTCGCTTGGTGTAAGGAGCGTAAAAATTGGACGATTGAACAGTGGAAAAATGTTGTGTGGAGTGACCATTCACGGTACACAATGTGGCGATCCGATGGCATGGTGGGGGTATGGCGAATACCCGGTGAACGTCATCTGCCAGCGTGTATAGGGCCGACAGTAAATTTCGGAGGTGGTGGTGTGTTTCTGGAGGGGGCTTGCACCCCTTGTTGTTTTGCGTGGCACTATCACAGCACAGGCCTACATTTATGTTTTAAGCACCTTCTTGCTTCCCATTGTTGAAGAGCAATTTGGAGATGACGATTGCATCTTTCAACACGATCGAACACCTATTCATAATGCACGGCCTGTGGTGGAGTGCTTACACGACAATAACATCCCTGTAATGGCCTGCACAGAGTCCTGACCTGAATCCTATAGAACACCTTTGGGATGTTTTGGAACGCCGACGTCCTGCCAGGCCTCACCGACTGACGTCGATACCTCTCCTCAGTGCAGCACTCCGTGAAGAATAGGCTGTCATTCCTCAAGAAACCTTCCAGCACCTGATTGAACGTATGACTGCGAGAGTGGACGCTGTCATCAAGGCTAAAGGTGGGCCAACACCATACTGAATTCCAGTATTACAGATGGAGAGCGCCACGAATTTGTAAGCCATTTTCAGCCAGGTGTACGGATACTTATGATCACATAGTGTAGTTCCTTCGCGTTTCTGCCTCACAATCATATCGCCAGCAGAACACTTGGACAGTCTTAGAAGGTTTGAAATGTCCCTGAGGGATCTGTTACTTAGCTGACCTTTTATACCGGCGGCTCCGCCTCTCATGACTTCTAGTGGTCAGCTTAGCATTATATAGGGGTGTGTGGATACTTTTCATCAGATAGGATACATCCTCTCCACTTTACAGTGAAGTGGTAATGATTCAGAAATTTTATTTCAATTTAGTGATGAGGAGACTCATTGTTCATAAACAGTGGTTTTTCTTTGCTATGTGTATTTGAGGTACAGAAACCAGAACGTAATCCTGGACGGTTACTGCTTATCGGAGAGAAGAGTGTAGTCAAGAGTGTCTCAGGGAAGTGTGATAGGAACACTCTTTATATACGATCCACTAACATGAATATGACCATCGTCTATGTTCGACGTCAACGTGCAATAA
Source organism: Schistocerca americana (assembly GCF_021461395.2). Lineage (NCBI taxonomy): Eukaryota > Metazoa > Arthropoda > Insecta > Orthoptera > Acrididae > Schistocerca > Schistocerca americana. Next base: position 192,661,665 of record NC_060126.1, read on the forward strand.
CCACTCACGGACAGCAGGTGCTAGCATTAGCAGTGGATGGTACACAAAGCGTGTCAGGGGTCACGGAAAACAGTGCAAGCGTTGTCGTAATACCGAAACGGGGCAATTTATCTGACGTCCAAAAGGGCATGATTGTTGGCTTTCGGACCAAGGTGGAAGCATTTCCGAAACGGCTAAGTTTGTAAACCGTTAGCGTGCCGCCGTGTTTACAGTATATCGTGCACGGCAGAGGGGCGCTACCAAAACCGGCGCTGAAGCAACTGTGGTGAACCACGGACCATAGATGACAGCCGTGAACGACGGCTGCGGGCTACGGTCGCAGGTTCGAATCCTGCCTGGGGCATGGATGTGTGTGATGTCCTTAGGTTAGTTAGGTTTAAGTAGTTCTAAGTTCTAGGGGACTGATGACCTCAGTGCCTGTAGTGCTCAAAGCTATTTGAACCATTTGAATTTTGACGGCTGCGGACACGTGTACGGACGAATAGTCGTGCAACTGTTGAGCAACTAACCGAGATGAACCAAGGGGCTACCAACAGTGTCTCCTCAACAACCGTGCAGCAAGTGCTTCTTTCATGCACACTGATACCGCAACTGGACGGCGATAGGTAGCCTTTTCAGATGAAGCACATATTATGCTCTGTTGAATAGATAGCCATTGGCGTGTAAGTCGTGAAACGTCTGAAAGTAAACACCCTGCAACGATCATCGGAAGCGTCCAGGATGGAGGGCATTCTTGGGTGATCCTGTCACTCTGGTAGGCACAATGGAACAACACAAGTATACCTTTACCCTGAGCGACCATGTCCACCCACATGCAGTTCGTTTTTCCTCGGCATGAGGGCATCTACCAGCAGGTCAATGCAACGTGTCGCACAGCTCACAGTATACGTGCGTGGTTCGAAATGCACCCAATGTGTTTATCACACTCCGCTGGCCACGAAACTCATCCGATTTAAAATCAGTCGAGGATCTATGGGGCCACCTCCAATGGGCTGTTCGCACCACGGATCGTCAACCGAGAAACCTAGCGCAGCTGGCCACAGCGCTGTAGTCGCCATGGCTCCACTTCTCTGTCGGTACCTTCCAGAATCTCACAGACTCTTTTTCCTGTACGTCTCGCAGCGGTTCGTGCTGCAAAAGGTGGTGATTCAGACCTTTGATTGGTGATCACGTTACTGTGATTAGACAGTAAACAGGGTGAAAAGTATTTAAACCGACAAACTCTGGGAGGTTGTAGGGGACATCAAAACAAATATTTTCCCCTAATGTCACTTTTTTCCAATGAGGAGTATTTAAACTGGTAGAGAAATATTTCCAATTTCAATTACAGTAGATTTTCAAAAATGCTTCCATTGACACGTAAACAAAGCTTACACCGTCGGATCATGTTCTGTCTAACACGGGAAAAAACCCCAGGAATGTCCAGAATTGTTCCTGCTGCTGCTACTATCCGAGCAACCAGATCCTCTTCTCATGCAACAGGAGTTGCGTAAACAACACAGAGGATGGAAATGTAGGATGCAGTTCACACTGTTCCAGGCACCACTGCTAAATCTGTGCTCTGGGTGGATAATCAACTGGTTCCAGGTTGTGGACACGCTGTAAGTGAAATGGACGTAACAATTGCTTTCGAAGGACTGTTCTTACATTCGTCTGATTAGTCCCCATGTTACGTGCAACTGCACGAGTGCTGATTGAAGGATCCCGCTCCACATGCTGCATGACAGCTTCCTCAAATTGCAGCGTTCTTACCGTGCGACGGCGTCCCTGTTTAGGTAATCAGCTAAACGACCCGGTCTCACGCAGACGTTCGTACACAGTAGCAAAGGTCGTATGATGCGGGATACTGCGATTAGGATATTGTTGCGAGTGGTTCTAGGCGCTTCAGTCTGGAACTGCGCGACCGCTACGGTCACAGGTTCGAATCCTGCCTCGGGCATGGGTGTTTGTGATCTCCTTAGGTTAGTTAGGTTTACGTAGTTCTTAAAGTTCTAGAGGACTGATGACCTCAGATGTTAAGTCCCATAGTGCTCAGAGCCATTAGGATATTGTTGTTGATAAACCTATTGTGCAGCTCGTCCGTTGTGGTGCGCTACGTAGCACGCACCAACCATATCAATGAACTTACTCCAGTTGTATCGCTCCATTGGTAAACAGAGACAATGCACTACTACACTACTGGACAGCAGTTGCCTACAACTGAAGAGCGTAATACGCCCTATAACAACTGAAGATAGTAATACGGCCTCTAACAACTGAAGAGCATAATACGGCTTAAATAATCCTCATAGAAAAAAATGACATTAGGGAAAAATATTTGTTTTTATGTCCCCTACAACCTCCCAGAGTTTGTCGGTTTAAATACTTTTCACCCTGTATAAGCAATCTGACCGATTCAGTCAACAACAAACTGCGACAGTTTGCTGACGACGGTGTAGTATACGGAAAAGTGCCTTCGCTGAATGACTGTAGAAGAATAAAGGATGAGCTGGACCGAATTTCTGTTTGGTGCGATGAATGGCAGTTTCCTCTAAATGTGCGAAACTATGCAGACGAGTAGGAAAACGGTTCAAATGGCTCTGAGCACTATGGGACTTAACTTCCGAGGTCATCAGTCCACTAGAACTTGGAACTACTTAAACCTAACTAACCTTAGGACATCACACACATCCATGCCCGAGGCAGGATTCGAACCTGCGACCGTAGCGGTCACGCGGTTCCAGACTGTAGCGCCTAGAACCGCTCGGTCACTCCGGCCGATCGAGTAGGAAGAAAGAACCTGTAATATTCCAATATAGTATTGGTGATGTGCGACTTGGCACACTCACGCGATTAAATATCGTAAAGATGCAAAGCGACATGAAAGGGAACAAGCGTGTAAGGTCTGTTGTAGAGAAGGCGAATGAGCAACTTCGGTTTGTTGAGCGAATTCTAGAAATGTGTAGCTCATCTAAAAAGAGACCGCGCACAGAAAACTAGTGCGACCCATTCTTGAGTACCGATCGAGTATTGGGGTCCCAACTAGCTCCGATTAAATATCGTAATGATGCAAAGCGACATGAAAGGGAACAAGCGTGTAAGGTCTGTTGTAGAGAAGGCGAATGGGCAACTTCGGTTTGTTGAGCGAATTCTAGGAATGTGTAGCTCATCTAAAAAGAGACCACGTACAGAAAACTAGTGCGACCCATTCTTGAGTACTGATCGGGTATTGGGGTCCCAACTAGCTCCGATGTAAAGAAGGCGCCTAAGCAAGTGAGAGATGTGCTGCTAGATTTCTTACCGATAGTTTGGTCAACAAGCATTACGGTAATGCTGTGTGAGCTCTGATGGGCACGTCTGGAGGGAGGAAGAAGTTCTTTTTGTGAAAGACTATTGAGAAAGTTTTCTAAACTGGCATTTGCGACATATTGTAGAATGGTAATACTGCCACCAACATACACTTGCGTTAGGAATGTGGAAAGACAGAGAAATCAAGGCCCGTACGGGGCCACACAGAAAGTCGTTTTACCCTCGCGCCATTTGCTAGTGGAGTACGAAAGGGAATGAGTAGCAGTGGTACAAAGTACCCTCCGCCATACACCGCGTCATGGCTTGCCGAGTGTGTATGTGGAAATTTCGAAATTTGTGGTAAGTTCCTATGGGACGAAACTGCTAAGGTCATCGGTCCCTAGGCTTACACACAGCCTATCTAACGTAAACTAACTAACGCTAAGAGCAACACACATCCATGCCCGAGGGAGGACTCGAACCTCCGAAGGGGGAGCCGCGCGAAGCGTGGCAAGGCGCCCCAGGCCGTGCGGCTACCCCGCGCGGCTATGTACGTGGATGTAGATGTAAACGAAGCTAATTAATATCGACAGTGGTTGCTTGTTTTAGTGACGTGAATAACGTTTATTACCTTCATTACATGATAGTTCAAAAATCAACATGCATCAGTTAGTGCTCATATTAGTGAAATAACGGTAAGCGTTGCTTTAATATACTGTACTTTAGTACTTTATGGAAGAAAAATAGTCTGTTGAAAAATGTCAGTATTTATCGCTGATTAGAGGCGACACTTCTTCGGCGGTGATAGCCTCGCGCCATCTTAGTAATGTGTGATGGATAGACCTACATATCGCTCTCAGAAAGTATGGAAGTGTTATCGCAAAAATATAAAGGTCCGACATTATCATTCATTATCATTTCGTGCGTGTTATCGTTGGCCCAATGCATCGTCGTGGAGAGGAAGCTGATATCAGTGACTTTTGGATCGTATGGCCTCTCCAGAGCTGATTAGTAACCACACAGACGCGCCTCAGACCTTCCAAGAGAAAACCTGCCACGCACTGCTGCGCCATGACCACTTTATAAGGAGCATCTGTGTACTGAAAACGTAAGGGCTCTCCATAAAGCTTCTTCGATGACTGCAGACGAGATATAGCATTCGTCTTTCAATAGCTGTAAAGGAGTAAAACTTTTCACTAGATCCGCAAACAATATACCAGCTTCATGTAAAATATAGCCTTCTTGATAACTTGTGAAGCTTGTAATTCTCTAGACAATGGATACAGTGAAAACCTTACCATCTTATGCTTTGTCTAGGTTTCTGTGGAACAAACTGTGAAAAGTGACGCACCTAGAAGCGATGTTCGGATGTGAGTGTAACTTCGTACGCGTACACACCATCGGCGCGTACGTGAATGCTTATCCAAAGAGTTTCAGTTTTCTGTGACAAGTAGAACGGCCACCAGTGTGCCTAAATATTGTTCGTGTTTGGTGTTGTAATCAGGCTAGACAGGGCATACAAGGGGCGTGAACAGCGTCAGACAACGAGTGCTGATTATGTAGGACATGGAGATGTCGCGTACTCGTGTGAGACAGCGTTATCAGCACCTAACAGACAATGTAGATCTCTATTTACCCGGATCAATAGTGCAACATCTATATTTGTGTGGCATTTTCGACGTGACACTGGCCCGATGCTGGGCTGTATGGGAACGTGAGAGCAGGCATATTCAGCATCAAGGTTCCGGTCGATCAGATTTGACCACAACAAGGTTTGTTGTGGTCTTCAGCCCAGAGATTGGTTTTGTGTAGCTGTCTATGGTGCTCTATCCTGTGAAAGCCTCCTCATATCCGAATAACTACTGCAACTAACATCCTTCTGAATCTACTTAGCGTACTCATCTCTTGGCCTCCCTCTACAATTTACCCTCCGAGCTCCCCTCCAATACTAAATTGGTGATCTCTTGATGCTTCAGAGCGTGTCCTACCAACCGATCCCTTCTTCTAGTCAAGTTGTGCCACAATTTCCTCGTCTCCCCAATTCTATCCAGTACCTCCTCATAAGTTACGTGATCTACCTATCTAGAACAGCATTCTCCCGTAGCACCACATTTCGAAAGCGTCTATTCTTTTCTTGTCTAAACTGCTTACCGTCCTTATTTCACTTCCATACATGGCCACACTCCATACGCCGGCCGGAGTGGCCGAGCGGTTCTAGGCGCTACAATCTGGAACCGCGCGACCGCTACGGCCGCAGGTTCGAATCCTGCCTCGGGCATGGATGTGTGTGATGTCCTTAGGTTAGTTAGGATTAAGTAGTTCTAAGTTCTAGGGGACTGATGACCTCAGAAGTCAAGTCCCACAGTGCTCAGAGCCATTTGAACCACACTCCATACAAATACTTTCAGGAAAGACTTCCTGACAAATCTATGCTCGATGTTAACAAATTCTTCTTCAGAAACGCTTGCCTTGCCACAGCCAGTCTACGATTTATATCCTCTCTACTTCGAACATCATCAGTTATTTTGCTCCCCAAATAGCAAAACTTATTTACTACTTTAAGCGTCTCATTTCCTAATCTAATACCCTCAGCATCACCTGATTTAATTTGTTTCATTCCATTATCCTCGGAAGGATCGCCGCATTGTGTTTCATCTGTTACCTGTCAAGCTAAGTACATACAGGTCTGCTCTAAAAAACGTACTGTAAGTGAAAGAAACGTGGAAGCAGAGCGGCCGGTATGGACGAAAGGGGAGGGGTCACCCGTGTGGAGATATGCCGCAGTGTCCGGGACACGAGACCCACTAAACGACTTAAGCGCTCGCTCCGTACCAAAGTCCCGATTTTAGCCACCACGACCTTCTGGGGCTGCCTCTACCTGTCGCACGCGGCTCTGCATTCGGCCCCCTCACGTGCCCGAAAAAAAAGGGCAAAGGTCGAGGCTGGGCTGCTTCCCAGTTCCCCCTGCCACGCGACCTGCCACAGGGTGCGGCTAGGGTGGCCGTCTCCCATCCTTCACGCCTGTTCTTCTTAAAACATGATTACGTCTCCTCCGTGCCGCTTCACGTAAAAAAGCGCCGTCTTTGCAGTTACTGACTATTAAAAACAAAAAACCCGCATTTTTTAAAAGTTTTCGTTCTATTTTAGTGTTTTGTACCTCAATCGGTAAAAACGAAACTCCTATAGGATTACTTTCTTGTCTGTCTGTCCGACTGCTAAAAACCCTTTTTCTCAGGAACGGGTAGGCGTACCAAGTTGAAATTTGTTACATGCTAGGGTCTACGACCCTTGACGGCGTGATAAATCTAAGTGAAGGCAACCAAAAAATATGGCCATTTATGTACCATATTTTGATGATTAAAACATGGCCCAAGCAGGTTGTACTCTTTTTATTACCTGTGCAGTTGGCCAGTTTCAACCGTGGGCCATTTTCAAGCACTTATCTTAAGCCTGTAGTATGATATGGCAGCTTTCTGTTTGTGTCACACACGCACAGAAATACGATGTACACCTGTCACACATACCAGCGATGTACTTCTGTTCACTCGATGATTTACCGTCTATCACTACGAACTGTGACCTCTCTGAAGGAAATCACGATTCCAGTCACACAACTGAGACGATACTCCATATGCACGCAATATGATTAATTAGGTTTTACGCTACATGTAAACGGAACATTCTGAAAATTGTTAATTTGTAATTATCTCACACAAAAAATTGTCATTTGTTATCTATCTATCAAACTGTCCGTCTGTTAAGACCTCTTTTTCTAAGGAAGGGGTAGACTCTGAAAAAAAGCTGGAAGACTAAGATGGACCATGTTTTCATTCTCAAAACGCGTTGAGGCTATGGACGCCCCCCCCCCCCCCCCCCCCACACACACACAAAAATAAAATTTTAACTTATTTTCTTATTTTGATACTCGCAAAGTCACACATCAAAACCTATAGGGTACTTCCCGTTCGCTTGGAATCGTGAAATTTGGTAAGAAGAAAGATCTACATCTACATCTGCATGGTTACTCTGCAATTCACACTTAAGTGCCTGGCAGAGGGTTCATCGAACCATTTTCATACTACTTCTCTACCATTCCACTTTCGAATGGCGCATGGGAAAAAGGAACACCTAAATCTTTCCGGTCGAGCTCTGATTTCTCTTATTTTATTACTATGATCATTTGTCCCTATGTAGGTGGGTGTCAACAAAAGTCAAGGACTGTGCGACTGGTCCCGGCTGAGGTTCGAGTCCTCCCTGGGGCATGGGTGTGTATGTTTGTCCTTAGAATAATTTAGGTTAAGTAGTGTGTAAGCTTAGGGACTGATGACCTTAGCAGTTAAGTCCCATAAGATTTCACACACATTTGTCAACAAAATATTTTCGAATTCGGAAGAGAAAGTTGGTGATTCAAATTTCGTAAACAGATCTCACCGCAAAGCAAACCGCCTTTGTTTCAGTGACTGCCACCCCAACTTGCGTATCATATCAGTGACACTCGCACCCCTATTGAGCGATAACACGAAACGAGCTGCCCTTCTTTGCAATTTTTCGATGTCCTCCGTCAATCCTACCTGGTAAGGATCCCATACCGCTCAGCAATATTCCAGCAGCGGACGGACAAGTATAATGTAGGCTTTCTCTTTAGTGGGTTTGTCGCATCTTCAGAGTGTTCTGCCAACAAAGCGCAGTCTTTGTTCCGCCTTCCCCACAATATTATCTATATGGTCTTTCCAATTTAAGTTGCTCGTAATTGTAATCCCTAGGTATTTAGTCGAATTGACAGCCCTTAGATTTGTGCGATTTATCGTATACCCAAAATTTATCGGATTTCTTTTAGTACCCATGTGGATGACCTCGCACTTTTCTTTGTTTAGTACTAATTGCCACTTTTCGCACCATACAGAAATTCTCTCTAGATCATTTTGTAATTGGAATTGATCGTCTGGTGATTTTACTAGACGGTAAATTAAAGCGTCATCTGCAAACAATCTAAGGGGGCTGCTCAGATTACCACCTAGACCATTTATGTAAATCAGGGAGGGCCTATGCCACTACCTTGCGGAACACCAGATATCACTTCTGTTCTACTCGATGATTTCCCTTCTATCACTACGAACTGTGACCTCTCTGAGAGGAAATCACGAATCCAGTCACACAACTGAGACGATACTCCATATGCACGCAATTTGATTAATTAGGTTTTACGATACACGTAAACGGAACATTTTGAAAATGGTTAATTAGTAACTATCTCACACCAAAAAAATCTGTCATTTGTTATCTGTCTTTCTAACTGTCCGTCTGTTAAGATCTCTTTTTCTAAGGAACGGATAGGGATATCTACTTGCAACTGATATCAAATACTAAGGTCTACTGCCCCTGTCGGTGTGAAAAACGTAATGCTATCGAAATATACGGTCATTTATGGAGGAGGAGATTAGTTTTTAACGTCCCGTCGACGTCGAGGTCATTAGAGACGGAGCACAAGCTCGGATTAGGGAAGGATGGAGAAGGAAATCGGCCGTGTCCTTTCAAAGGGTCATTTATGTCATAGATTCTGCTACTCAAAACCTCACTCATCGAAACCTATAGTGCACGTCCCACTGACCTATAATCATGAATTTTGGTAGGAAGTAAGGTTTAACAGTGCAAGTAAAGATAAAAATCCAAAAAAAGTTAATTTGTAATTATACCACACGAAAAAATATTTGATTTGTCATTTGTTGTCCGTCTATCTACTTGTCGTTCGGTTAAGACCCCCTTTTTTTTCTCAGGAACAGATAGCCTTATCAAGTTGGTGTCACATACTAAGATCTATGGTACCCTGGAGTTGTAAAAAAATTGAAGCTTCTAAGTCAATGCAATCAAAAGATACTCGCAGACTCGCAGATTCATTTATCGAAACCTACGTAGTATTTCCCGTTGACCTACAATGAAAAAATGTGCAAGAAGCAAAATTATATGGTACAAGTACAGGAAACACCCTAAAAATTGTTAATTTGTAAATATATCAAACGAGCAAATATTTTTTCTTTTGATAATTCTCGAAAGTCTTAGAATTCCTGGGACTGACATTTTGCCGGTGCAGATACCGATGACGCTAAAAATAGTCGAGATTCTTGTTTCCAGGGATGGCTAAGCTATCGGTATTCATAATTGAGTTTGTATGGAACCGTCGGTGCTCGACTCCTGCTAGAACTTACCTGAATTTTTTTTTCTTTGAGCTTTTCCGATGACGTGGTACTTCTGTCAGAGACAGAAAGTGACTTGGAAGAGCAGCTGAATCGAATGGACAGTTACTAAAGGAAGTTATAAGATGAACATAAACAACGGTTGGTTGGTTGGTTGGTTTATTTGGGCAACGGGACCAAACAGCAAGGTCATCTGTTCCACCCGATTACGGAAGGAAGGAAGTCGACCGTACCCTTTCAAAAGAACCGTCCCGGCATATGTCTGAAGCGATTTAAGGAAATCAAGGATATCCTAATTCAGAATGGCCGGACGCAGGTTTGAACCGTCGTTCTCCTGAATGCGAGTCCAGTGTGCTAACCGCTGCTCCCTTTTCTGTTCCGCATGTGGAAGCTTATCTCATGAATTACTATAGGGATTTTGATACAGATTTCACTAACAGACTCATTAGCAACGTTGATGTATACAGCCTACCTTGCGAGGGTTATCCCAAAAGTAAGGTCTCCTATTTTTTATAAGTACATAGACCCGTTTATTTCTACAATAGTTTACATGAGCTAACAGCTTGAACATTTAGCCATTTTTCGACATAATCACCATTTCTATCGATGCATTTTTGTAGACGCTGTGTCAGTTTTTGTATGCCCATGTCATACCAGCTCGCCGCCATGCTGTTCAGAAAGTTATGAGCCTCTTCTTTCACCTCGTCGTCGGAGGTGAATCGCTGGGACCACAATTAACGCTGACACGTACTGTGAAACTCTGAAAAATCTCAAACGGCAAATTCAGAATCGGAGAAGAGGAATGATGAGCAAGGGCGTACCCATCCTATAGTCCTGATTTGACGCCCTGTTCCCTAGGTTAAAAGAACATTTGCCCGGAAAGCGATTCAGCTCCGACGACGAGGTGAAAGAAGAGGTTCATAACTTTCTGAAAAGCATGGCTGCGAGCTGGTACGACACGGGCATACAAAAACTGCCACAGGGTCTACAAAAATACATCGACAGAAAAGGTGATTATGTCGAAAAATAGCTAAATTTTCAAGCTGTTAGCCGATGTAAACCATTGTAGAAATAAATAGGTCTATGTACTTATAAAAAGATAGAAGACCTTCCTTTTGGGATTACCCTCGTATAATTATAGTAATGATGAGTGTGTAATACTGTACGTGTAATAACTTGATAGGACTGGAAATAAAAGGTAACCAGTTGCAGAAATAAAGGTTTATTAACTCTTTACAATGGTGTTGACAAATATAAATTCCTCTTCTTCAGAAGGAAAATGGGCCTGTTGAACAAGTTATTACAAAACAGTTGCAAATGTCAAACAGAGAAGGAACCAAATTCAATAAGCAATAAATTACAAAATTTTTTAGAAGAGCATGCTCACTCATATAATCACATATCTACAAATGTTGGAGTTCAAAGGTTCTTGTCACCTCGTTGAGATCGGGTGTTCTGCAGGTGGTGCGTGTTTTCCCATCACGATAATTCGACGCCGTAAGGCGAGGTCGTCTTCACGTATTCCCTGCGGCTCTTGTCTAGTACCATGTGCATGTCAACCACAAATCTCGTCAGTCGAAATGCATAATTGAACATAGTAGCCCAATAATGTAGGGCTTTGTCGCAGAAACTTTTAAAGTAAAACACGTGTGACACTGAATTCAGTGTACGATTAGTAAGGCACACACAAGACGAGTGACAAGAGCTCACTGGCTAAGATGTGCAGACACTGGCGATAGGTAATCTATGGTTGGTGGCGCTTACTGCGTGAAGCAATTCATCTCGTGCTGCTTTCCGCACGTATATGCAAACAATTAGCGCTGTTTTCTTGAGCCTGCTTACTCTTTACATGTAGTATGTATGACTTTAACAGCTCCCTTACATACCTCCCCACCGCCCCTTCCTCCTCATATTCCTATTTTCGTTAGTCTTATTCTGTTTTGACTCTGGCTATTAACCATTTTATTTGCTGGATCAGGCACTGGCTGCTCAGTGCGGATATGCGCATTTTCTTTCACGCTAGAGCCTGTACATTTTATTCAGTCAGCTCTTGTCATTAGTCTTGTATCTGCCTCACTAATCCAATGCGTCCACTGTCAAGGGTGTTTTATTTCAAAAGTTTCTACGACAAAGCCCTACAGTATCGGGATACTGTCTTCAGTTATGCATTTTAACTGACAGTATTTGTGGTTGGCATGCTCATTGTACTAGACAAGTCTTTGGCTTCAGCATCCGTTTTCGTCAGTATGTGATTCTATGTGTATGCTGTGCTAAAATTTTTTGTAGCTTATTGTTCAGCGAATTTGGTTTCTTTTCTCTTTGACATTTGTAAGTATTTTGTAATATACTGGCTGTTAATAACCGCTTCAGCTGCTTTTTGGTCCTTTATTATTATACCACATCTTCAGGTGACATATGATTAAAACATTAGAGCGGAAAAGGTCGGAATCTTTTTTCCCAACATTGGTTGTCTGTCAATACAAAATTTTCTAATGATTTGCTCAATAGGTCCATACTCCTCCTAAAGAAAATTTATATTTTTCGAAACCTTGATTTAATTCTGCAGCTACCGTAGTTGCTTATTATTTCCAAGCCTATCGAGTTTCTACGCGCACCGTTGCTAAAGCACAGCCGTGTTTAAAATTTTAAAAAAAATGTGTATGTGTATTTTTATGTGCCGTGTTTAGTTGACGTTTGGAGTGACATCTCGTGGCAGTGATGGGAGCTATGAACTGGTCAGCTGTAGAGAACGCGATATGTGATGGGAAAAGCAGTAAAGTAAACAGCCGACGCAACTCCAGAGAGCAGCAAAGCTAGACCAGAACATACAGGGCTATTACAAATGACTGAAGCGATTTCATAAATTCACTGTAGCTCCATTCATTGACATATGGTCACGACACACTACAGATACGTAGAAAAACTCATATAGTTTTGTTCGGCAGAAGCCGCACTTCAGTTTTCTGCCGCCAGAGCGCTCGAGAGCGCAGTGAGACAAAATGGCGACAGGAGCTGAGAAAGTGTATGTCGTGCTTGAAATGCACTCACATCAGTCAGTCATAACAGTGCAACGACACTTCAGGACGAAGTTCAACAAAGATCCACCAACTGCTAACTTCATTCGGCGATGGTATGCGCAGTTTAAAGGTTCTGGATGCCTCTGTAAGGGGAAATCAACGGGTCGGCCAGCAGTGTGCGAAGAAACGGTTGAACGCGTGTGGGCAAGTTTCACGCGTAGCCCGCGGAAGTCGACGAATAAAGCAAGCAGGGAGCTAAACGTACCACAGCCGACGGTTTGGAAAATCTTACAGAAAAGGCTAAAGCATAAGCCTTACCGTTTACAATTGCTACAAGCCCTGACACCCGATGACAAAGTCAAACGCTTTGAATTTTCGGCGCGGTTGCAACAGCTCATGGAAGAGGATGCATTCAGTGCGAAACTTGTTTTCAGCGATGAAGCAACATTTTTTCTTAAAGGTGAAGTGAACAGACACAATGTGCGAGTCTGGGCGGTAGAGAATCCTCACAAATTCGTGCAGCAAATTCGCAATTCACCAAAAGTTAACATGTTTTGTGCAATCTCACGGTTTAAAGTTTACGGTCCCTTTTCCTTCTGCGAAAAAAACATTACAGGACACGTGTATCTGGACATGCTGGAAAATTGGCTCATGCCACAACTGGAGACCAACAGCGCCGACTTCATCTTTCAACAGGATGGTGCTCCACCGCACTTCCATCATGATGTTCGGCATTTCTTAAACAGGAGATTGGAAAACCGATGGATCGGTCGTGGTGGAGATCATGATCAGCAATTCATGTCATGGCCTCCACGCTCTCCCAACTTAACCCCATGCGATTTCTTTCTGTGGGGTTATGTGAAAGATTCAGTGTTTAAACCTCCTCTACCAAGAAATATGCCAGAACTGCGAGCTCGCACCAACGATGCTTTCGAACTCATTGATGGGGACATGCTGCGCCGAGTGTGGGAGGAACTTGATTATCGGCTTGATGTCTGCTGAATCACTAAAGGGGCACATATCGAACATTTGTGAATGCCTAAAAAAACTTTTTGAGTTTTTGTATGTGTGTGCAAAGCATTGTGAAAATATCTCAAATAATAAAGTTATTGTAGAGCTGTGAAATCGCTTCAATCATTTGTAATAACCCTGTATACTTGACTATTACAAATATTATAAATTAAATATTATAAATTAAAGTTCCACACCACAATTTTCTATCTCGTTGTGCGGGCTAATCACAGAAACTATTGTAGGGATTTGTAGGGATTTTAATACGGTTTTCACTAACAGATAGATCGATCCTTGAGAAAACTTTGTGTGCACAATTTATAAATATTTCATGCAACTATGATGAATCATAGACCCCTTCTGCGTTTTTCTGTCTATATGTACGCTGATCTTAGTAATTTTCAGGAATTTTGACACGGTTTTCATTAATAGATAGGTTGGTTCCCAAGCAACGTTTCTGTACATAGTATATAACAGGTATAAGTGTAGTTACTTCTGTCGGGGGCTGAGAATGGTGTACTGCACACCATTACATTATATATTCGGACATGTTCGAAAGAACAGACACGACACATGCAGGGTGAATCACCTAAAACTTGCACCACAAATACTGCGGAAATGGAAAGTTCTGTTGATGTGTGGTTTTCACAGAATGAAGGGGCTCATATTGTTAGCCAATACGCTGATACTTAGAAAGCGTACTTTTTGTACGAACATACACCTTTTTAAGTGGAACAATGCCTACTGACATTAACAACCTATAAGTAGGGTAAATTAGAATGTGAGTGGTGTTTGTTGTAGGATTCCAGTGCGAGTCGTTTACGATATGTCGTATTATGCAAAGTTTCCGTATGGACACTAGTTTGTGCCATTCAACCTGCATTGTTGATAGGTACGATGCTGTTATGTTTGTTTACAATTTGCTTGTGTATTCTTTGACTGTATTGAAACCTGATAGCCGTGCAGGATTAGCTGAGCGGTCTAAGGCGCTACAGTCATGGACTGTGCAGCTGGTCCCAGCGGAGGTTCGAGTCCCCCCTTGGGCATGGGTGTGTGTATTTGTCCCTACAATAATTTAGGTTAAGTAGTGTGTAAGCTTAGGGACTGATGACCTTAGTAGTTAAGTCACATAAGATTTCACACACATTGGAACATATTTGAAACCTGATAGTCAGTTAGTGTGTGACGGTCCAAGCAGTAGGTCACGAGGGGACGATGGGATTTACCAATGCTGAAAAAACCAACGTGCTCATGGTATAAGGAGAGTGTAGGAAGAATGCAGTTCATTCCTGTACGGTGTATGCGGCAAGATATCCCTCTAGACGTGAACCATCTCGGTCCGGCACACAGTTTTAATCTGCCAGGAAGTTTCATATAAGCGCACACTCCGATGCAGAGCGAAAATGTCATTCTGGAAACCTCCCCCAGGCTGTGGCTCAGCCATGTCTCCGTAATCTCTTTCAGGAGAATTATTCTTGCAAGTTTCGCAGGCGAGCCTCTGTGAAGCCTGGAAGATAGGAGACGAGGTACTGGCGGAAGTAAAGCTCTGGGAACGGGTCGTGAGTCGTGCTTGGATAGCTCATTTGGTAGAGCACTCGCTCCCGAAAGGCAATGTGCCCCAAGTTCGAGTCTCAGTCCGGCTGCCAGCAATTTTCATATCAGCACACTCCTCGCTGCAGAATGAAAATTTCATTCACTCTCGACAATTATTTATCAACCTCTTCAACCAGTTACGTGAAAGCTGCAGAGTAACACCTACACAACGTAACAGAAGGAAACAAGTGACGACATAAGAGGGGCAAATTAATGTTCTTGCTAATGTTGCGGTTGACCCGTACGTTAAATGCCCGGCCAGTGTGGCCGTGCGGTTCTAGGTGCTTCAGTCTGGAACCGCGTGACCGCTACGGTCACAGGTTCGAATCCTGCCTCGGGCATGGATGTATGTGATGTCCTTAGGTTAGTTAGGTTTAATTAGTTCTAAGTTCTAGGCGACTGATGACCTCAGAAGTTAAGTCGCATAGTGCTCAGAGCCAATCGTACGTTAGGTCCTGCGCAATGGCACTAGGAGGTGGACGAGTCAGGCAACTGTACTACACATTTTACATTGACATAGGTTCCATCCCTATCACATCACTCTCGGTTAAGAGCTGTATAGAAATGATTACGAAAATCGTGTTAACTTCTGTACAAGGGCATTAAGACACTCCAGATGTATCATCTACCTTGTTTAGCGATGAAGCCACATTAACCAATCATGGCCAGGTAAACCGCCGAAACATGCGCTATAGGTCTGTCGACAAACCCCGTTGGTTTCGTTAAGAGGAACGTCAACATCCATTGAGCGTAAATGTGTGGTGTGGGATAGTGAACCATCAGCTCATAGGCCCGTTTTTCGTAGACGGAACGCTGAACGCTCCCAAGTATCACAGCCTCCTAACAGACCATCATCCACCGATACTAAAAGACATTCCCTTGCGATTAGAGGAACCAACATGGTAGCTGTTCAACCCATAGTGCACGAAGTACTACAGCATGTCTTCACGAATTGTTTCCAAATTGTTAGATTGGATACAGAGGACCTGTGCCTTGGCTGGCCCGTTCCCCAGATATCACGTCCTGGAGACTTTTTTTCCGTGGGAAAAGCTGAACGACGCTGTCTGCAATGATATACCAACTACACTCGATGATATGCAACGACGTATTACTGCAGCCTGTTCGGACGTCTCCGGTGAAATGCTAGCGTCGTTCCATACCAGACTGGAAGCGTGTATTGCTGCTGTCGGTGGTGATTTTGAACACAGCCCGCGATGGTCAATTGTCTAGTTACTGGTCAGAATCCACGTAACTAGAGTATGCACTTAGTTGTCCTTTGGTGTGTGCTACCAAAGGTATTGTGCAAGTATAGGTGTTGTAACTTCTCAAAATACGATATCTCGTAAACGACTCGCACTAGAACCTTTCAACAAACACCAGTGACATTCTAATTTACCCTACTTTTAGTCTGTTAATGTCAATAGGCTTTGTTACATTTAAAAAAGTGTGCGTTTGAAAAATAATGACTTTCTAGGTATTATTAAAATGTATTTATTGGCTAACAATACGAGCCCCTAACTACTAGTCCATTCAGTGAAAATTGCACATCAATAGCACTTTCCATTTCCTCAACATTAGCGGTGCAAATTTTTGGTGAATCATCCCGTGTTAGTAAGGCGAAGACGGCCAATGGTCACTTCAGTGCGGATGCACACCATGCCTGAACTCTTACGGAAATCAGCGAAATACCACGAGTAAGGAGGCACTACACGCACTACATCAGTGGTGTGCGAATACATTTAGAATTTGGGTATGACGGGAGCCGTGCTAAGGTAGTCCGTGCAGTTACGATACCATTGTGTCTGGATGGAGCAGTGGTCAGCGCATCTGCCTCGTAAGCAGCAGACCTGGTCTGGCACAAATTTTCAACTTACCCCATTGATTCAAACAACGCCCCCTGGCACCTGATGTTATTAATTCCTTTGTGTCTTGAACATCACATCAGTATTTACGCCGTTTGCACACTAATAATTATAGCCATTACAAGTCGTACGTTTGTAGGTTTGTTAATACCTCCAAGAATATGCGGAAAGAGAAAACCATTAATGCTTGTTTTCCCCTGGGCAACAAGTGAAATGTTCAAGTGTTGACAGGTAGACACAAAACGGTGAGTCTATACAGACAGGCGTAATCTGGGCGTAGGTTGTGTTCCAAAAATGAACAGCATAGAGACAGAAGTGATGACACTTTCTGCAGGACCTGGCCATCATTTTGCAGGACAATGCACAAGCATTTACAGTGCAAACTGTTACTGATTTGTTTGACTGACGGGGCTGCTAAGTGCTATATCACCTACTACACTACCCTGACTTAAGCCCTCGTAAGATCAACTCGATTTCTAAACTGAAGGAAACACTTCACGGCATTCACTTTAGAACTGCTACAAATTCGTCAGGCAATAGACCTCGCCGCTCGAACTGTCAACACAACTGGCACTGCTAAGAGTATCCTACGGCTTCCACATCGCCGACGACGGGTTATACACAATGCTGGTGACTATTTTGAAGGCCAGTAAAACTTTGAAACACGTATCTATTTTGTGCGAGCTGCACTATTAAAGTTCCAACTATCGTATTTAGTTGGTGCTTAAGTTCGTAGCGTTTTTGTTTTGCTTGTTGGTATTCCTGTTGCTATGGATTTATTTATAGTGTCATTTTTTATTTGTTTTTGAGTTTATGTATTGTCATTTTATCATTTGAAGATAGTGAGTAGAGCTGTGGACGCTAGAAAACGGGGTGCCAAGCGGAGAAATCGAAACACTTCCGACATATTCTTCTGTTTGAGTTCAACAGAGGAGTGACTGCAACCGAGGCAGCCAGAAACTGCGCCGTGAAAAGGGATAACGCCAATGAACAGAGCACGGCAAGAGCATGTTTTCTCTTCAAAAGGAGTATCGTTTTGACGTACGTGACCCCCACATGCAGTAACACCTTCTGGGTTTGCTGATGATCGTTTAAACGCATTAATCCATTCGAAAACGCATTCAAAAATGGGTTGGGGTGGGGGTACTAAACGCTCTAAGCCAAGATCACAAAAATCAGCGTGTGGTCGTATGTGCAGCTCTGCTTGGTAAAAAACATCGTTCATTCCTGTCCTGTAACTTTTATGGTGACGAGAAACTGTGTCTTTATGCTAACATCAGGAAAAGAAAGGACGGATTGAGCCCAAACAAAGCAGCAACTCACCCACCTTATTCACCTGATCTTGCGCCCTCACTTTACGAACAAGTTTCCGGATGAAAATGCCCTCCGACCAAGGCTCTACGTGTTCTTCGCCTCAAAACATCGTAATTTCTACAGCTGCGGTATATAAAAGTTACCCCAGCGTTGGCGGACTGCTGTAAATACTGAAAGAGAATATATTATTGATGACTAAAATCTCTGTTATGTGAATCTGTTGTGCTTATCAAACCTAATGGAAGAACGCTACGAACTCACGCACCAACCTTTAATGTGATATTTAACCCACAAAAACAGCATTGTAGAGCAATTTTTGAATTGAGGCCCTATAACGTAGCACTGAAGCTCTATTATTTTACTGTATAAAGTTTTACCATACAATTTATGCTTCAATGAAGTGACGAGATTGAAAATATATACAGAACTTAAATTATTTGTGCCTTCAACAGAATTCGTTAACATTGCTATATCAGTTACATTAGTAGTAGCTTAATCATAACGACAAAAACTATTTTAAAAAATACATTCGTATTTTAAAAAACGCTTTCCTCGCCTGGCAGTAGGGCCCTGCGGCCTACATCACAGTACGTGACAGTACAGGTTTTATAATTTGCAGGGACCATATCTGACGAATAGTGAGTTACTATTTTAGACCAGTTTAAGAGCAAGAAGTCGAATGAAGCTCTAAAATGAGTACAGTACAACTGGCGTTTGATTGAGATCGGTTGATTTGGTTGTTGTGACGGACAGATCTGTAACATAGCCCGTGGTCTGGATTAAGTTGCGAAGTGGTTATTTAGTTATGAGTTGGCGAAGCCAACGAAAATGAATGCCAAATAAAGATTGTGATAACAGCAGAGTCTATAGACTGTGGGAATATACTGACCTGTAGTAGCGTAACCTAATGTTTACGCTCGCGCCATATTTGCACGATCGATTTCAGCCGAACGCCAGTTGTAGATGCTCATTTAAATTGCTCGTGTAAGCCGTTGCCTTATCAGTGCGCTGTCAATCACTATGGATCTTATGACAGCTTGCACCTTTCCCATAATATCTTGTTAGCGAATAAAGTTATCTAAAACTGGTTTTTCCAGCTCATAGGCTCGGGACCCGTGTCTGGCGACAGGAAATATATAGTTGTTAGGGACCTTGGTTTGGATAAAATGAGATATGGAGCCAGTCGGCTTTCCACGAAACCGAACTTACATCAAACAGCCAGAATTCTCTTAACCGTTGTTTTGAAAGTGTTATCGATGTTTCCAACTGAAATGCCATGAGCTTGACTGGGATTTTAACGTGAGGTGATGTCTGGTTTTAGAGGTAAATGGTGACGAGATTCATATCAGCTTTCCACTAAAAAAAAATCAGCCGAATAAGCGTCTACTTTTTATGGTAAGAGGAACTTCATGTTATTACAACAAGGGTGCGGGTGTCCTCTATGAGAGAGCCTGCTCATAAATACGGCCCTGATCCTATAACGTTAGTTGTAGTGCGTCAACCCATACTGATACACATGTGTAAGAGTTTGTGAGGATATGAAATGGAATGATCGCAGAGTCTCAGCTATAAAGTGGCAAGCTTCGTTTCCCAGACGGCACAATGAGAAAACGCGGTCAACCTACGAAGGACATTCCGTACTAAACACTGGTACGAACAACCCCAAAATTGTGCTTTAGTGTGTGGAACCCACATCTTGTATTGTAATTTTTCATGGACAGTTAGCTATTAAACAATGGAACTTGTGGTCCACGTATTCGTATCACAGTATCGACGAGTAATAAGACAACGCGTACGGAACTTGTGCTGCTGACATAACGCGCGCCAAGCGTCTGACGCTTAGCGCTTGCCATTTGTTTGGTTTAATTCCAAATGTTTCCACTAGGTGCTAGGGTGGTATTATGGATTCCCGACAAATTTTGAAGATTGGTGAAATCTGTCAGATGTTTGAAAAATTACTAATAGACCCTACGAAGTGAACTGAAAGTGCAAGTAAGATGGTGTGAATCGCGTATATACGGACGGTAAGAACTTGTATATGCTGCTAATGTGTCGTGTATTGTACACTTGTGCATAAAAAATCTGTATTATGGTAGTTGACTGCTAAACTATAAATTCATCAACAATTTTCCATACTCACATTGCGTGTCACAAGGACCATGGTTTTTGTTTCTGTTTGTGAATGTCAACATTTTCAGTGACGGTCGCTCTTTCACTTAAACCAACCGCAATCTAATATTCTCTTCAGAATGTTCAATTTTCTCCAGAAATTGGTGTTTTTGGGATATGTTTGTTGCTTTCAATAAATTACTTTTCTGTCACTACGCGGGCTGTTAAAGGGACGCCCCCACATTCATTTGTTAAAAGTACTATGTTTTAATCAAGACTTACATTCATTCTCATAGGCAACACCAGGAGAAGAATGCCTACATTTTTAACGCCGAATCGCCATGGGTATTCGGTTCGTTTTTCTCCATTCCATCCTGAAAGAATAGTATGTGCAACATCACAGTACTATGGATTGGCTGGTGAGTACTTAGTTTAATGTAATGCAGGAGCAAAACTGCTACCAGTTCATGCAGATCAGGTAACGGCAGCTTTCAGTGATAATATTATGTCTGTTTGTCATTTTTCTGACGGAATGGCATACTTAAAGGCGACATCTATATTGGAGATCTACATCAGCTGTGTACTTTGTAGCCCAAACTTTTCATCTGAAGACCTATTTACATTGCATAAGGTAGACTTCATGTTTTCATTAATTGTCTAAAACATTTACAGTGCACAAAGTTTAATGGGGAGATCTAGGGTGAAAAATACAAAATTTGTCAGTTAAATTGAAAATTTGGAATTTATTGTTGAGCATTTATTATCCTTGAAAGTGTGACAAAAATAGAAGTTTCATATTTCATTATATCCTTATCCAAAGAGTTACAGATGAGTATTCCAAGCACAAGTGTTTCTGCTAAGAGAACACAGTAATTGTATTTTGTTCAATACATAAAGATGGCCAAGAGAGAGTACCTGATGAGAAACCCTTTGATATATAAATGTATACTGGAAATAAGGAAGCAAACAGAAAGTCTTTTAGCTTTGGTCAGGCTTATACTTATCTTTATGGTTTAACACTGCACATTACCTCAGATTTATCTTTATGCCAGAATAGTATTTATGGATATGAATTAGCATAGGAGCAAAGAAATGGTCTACAAAAGAAACAGCCTCCTATTTAACAGCTGTTAGCTTCATTTTGATGTTAGATACTGTTTCACATACAATCTAAGAAGTATGTTAAATGCTGTACTTCAAATCATAGTATGTGCCTTAGCAGTATTGTGTTGTAAGAAGTTTCTGAAAGAACAACAGAAGTAATATTTAACTGAATTTCTCTGTGGTGTTAAAAATAGTGTGGCATTGTATGGCTATCATCCATTTGGTTGGGTCTTAAATAAAAGAACTCTTTACTAATATATTAATAATGTGGATCAACAGTGTGATAAATTTTCGGGTCAGCTAAAGAATGGGACAACTGAAGAACAGGATACAAATTTTTGGTATGCCACTTTTTTTCGACTTGGCAAGCACTAGTATACTGTTCTTCAATTGAGCTATATAAGTCAACTGAAGAACAGGATACTACCTTTGTAGTTTAACTGAGGTACAAAATGCCAGTGTTACATGTGATTCACTGAGCGTACAGGATGCCAAAGTTACATATAGTTCACTGAGATACAGCATGTTAATGTTACGTATGCTGTTCTTTTCGTCCTTGCTAATGCTAGTTTCCTATTTTTCAGTTGACGTATATGAATAAACTGAAGTGCAAGATACGAATTTTACGTATGCCAAGATTTTCGTCTTCGCTAGCACTGGTATCCTATGCAGGTCAACTGAAGTACAGGATACAAATTATACTGTTGTCGGTTTTTTCGCCGTTACTAGTACTACTATGATACTTTACAGTCAATACTATTACTGTCAAAGGTGGAAAAAAATTGTATCCCATACTTCATTTGACCTATACAGGGATAAAAATTTTATGTACATTACTTTTTCTTACGTTTGCGTAGTTCAACTGAGATACAGGATGCCAATTTTATGAACGTCGACTTTTTCGTCTTCGGTAGCATTTGTATCCTATTCTTCAGTTGACCATTATTGGTCAGCTGAAGTATGGGGTACAAATTTTACGGATTTTTATCTTTTCGACTTCACTAGCATTCGTATCAATTGCAATATAAGATGCTAGTAGTAGCAGAGGTGAAAAAAGCAACAACTGTAAAACTTGCACCCTGCACTTCAATTGAGCTACATAAGTCAACTGAAGAATAGGATACTAGTGCTAGTACTGCAATTAACTGAAGTTCAGGATACAACTCTTAACCATCAGCTGTGTTAGTGCTTGCTAATGTTACTTCTGTCCTTCTTTTTTTTTTTTTTTTTTTTTTTTTTTTTTTTTTTTTTTTTTTTTTTTTTTTTTTTTTTTTTTTTCCTTCCACTAGTATCCCTTTCTTCAGTTGAGTTATATAGGTCAACTAAAAAATATAATACCAGGGCTTAAAGAAGTGATATATCTAACATTACGTTTGAAACATGGATGTATGTGATATATGTCTACCATCTGGTTTCTCTGTCCTGCATTTGTTTGGCTTTTCTCAACATTTGTTTTTGCTGTTAAATCTGTGCAATGTATCATCTTCAATAACTTCTGATGTCATTGGTCAAAGCCAACAGGCTGTATCCCAGTCTTCAGTTATCCCAAATTTTCTTATCACAAGGGAAAAAAGTAAAATCTTTTGTGTGTTCAACAGGTCAGGAGCAAACCAGTTGTTGTTCATTGTGGCATTCTGTGTGTTACAAGACAACAAATAAAGAGATGGTCATTACTTTGTTCCAGGGCAACAACTTCCTGACAGTATTTTTCTCTGCTCAGTATAGAACCAAACATCATCATGAAAATACCTCCACACACATAGGTCTACAGTGACTATTTGTGTGCATTTTGATGCTCTTGATACTTAAAATAAGTGAAATATTTCTGCCGTCTTGTACTAATTTTAAAATTTACCATGATGCACCACAGCAAGTAGGTTAATTCTAATCAGCAGAACAAAACATTCTGTTATGACTCCATAAACAACCCCGTGTATTAATAGTTACTTATAATGATAAACAATGAGAGAAGTTGACAGGGCATTTTCCAGACTGTGGGATATAGAGCAGTGACAGGATTTGCTCATTCCTCAGATTTCTGCTCCATATAAGTATTCCTAAAATCTGAAAAGCTGGATGTGTGTCCAGTTGAATTTGCCATATAACAGAAGACTTGTTGCGTGGAAGTCTACAACCAAAATGTTCAGTCTTAGCATGCTGTGGTGCCAGGAAACGAGATGTCTTTATGATAACTGACACTATTCTATGCATTGTATCAATAATGAAGAACCGGAAAACAAAAAGCAACAATATCATTATTGAAAATGAATGGTACAACAAGTGCTGAGAAATACTGCAGCATACTGATGTATTCGAATAAAAGACTAGACGGTAATAGCTTACATCATGAAAATAGTAACATTTGCTTTGTTAAATGCTGGCACAATGTAGAAACATTCAATAGTGAAGCATATATGGAATCTACCCAAAACACTATGAATAAAATAAATAGTGTCAAAAGTGATTAGCATGAAAGTAAGTAGAGCAAGGTATCATATTTTCATGTAATAATCATTGACTAATAAGAAAAGATGTTAGGGTCAGGGGAAGGGATGGAGAAGAAAAGGTATTAGGGGCAGGAGAAGGGAGGGAGAAAGAGAAAAAAAAAGTAGGAACATAAACTGAACGTTCATGTGATAAGTAGGTAAGGGAAAGATAGATACAAGTCACTGCATATTTTTTTCAAAGAACATGAAGTTTTCAGGAAGTCTTTACTTGTAGATAGAATATGTAAGAAGAAGCAGAAGTTGAGAAGTAGATGTAAGATGATTTATTTAATTACTTAACACTGTAGGATTGTAATTCTTTGTGTGACACAATTTTCTTTCCTGAAGTCTGTGGAAGTAATAGACAGTGTGTTCCAGGAGTAATGGTCAGTATTTAGGGATTTGGGAACCATCATTTGAACCAAAAAAAGTCCCAGTAAACATGGACTCTAAAATGCATACCTTAAGAGCCATGAGCACCTGTTCAATAGAATAGATGTGCTTCACAGCAACAAAGATGAAAAAGTGCCCATAGCTTATTTTGGTCCATTCTACCATCTCTCAAAATATGGGAAACAAAAAGCTTGCAGTAGAATAGATTTTTGTACAGTATCAAAGGTGTAGTACTGGTAGCTCTTAAGATACTCAGACATTTTAGAACCCATGTTGACCAGACTTTGTTGCTTCAAATGATCTTTCCTGTCATTACCCTGAATATTGACCATTCCTCCTGGGGCACCCTGCATAGAAGATAGTTTGCACGAAAGCTCATTATTTTGTTAAGTGCAGCCTGTAATGGAATTTGAGTAGCAAATGGGAAGGGGTAATGTTACTGCTCAGAATGGTTAAAAGGGTTCAAGGTTAATCATTTAAAAGTGGCTGATAATTTTAAGCAAAATTATACCCAACTTGGCAGTGCTATGGCAGACTTGTCATGCAGTTTGCTGGCAGTGGTCGGAGAAAATTGGTGTAACCCTCTATATCCTTAATTAATTGTAGGTTGTCCTGGAATTTTGAATCACACATAATGACTTTTTTGGGGAGGGAGGGAGTAGGGGAGGGGATAAGGAAGGAGTGTGATTCTTCAGTTGAAGACTGGTAGTTGACCTGGTAATATTCACATTATAAATTCAGGTTCTTGCCAGAATGTTTAATTATTCACTTTAAAAATATAGGAATAGATGGATACTTCTAGACTGGAACTACTCCTAAGTTGTTGCATGGGATTTTCATTCCACAGTACTTGGCACTAAGCTCATCTATCTCTATCACTATTTAAGAAAGGTCTTAATTACACAGGTGGAGGAACACTGTTTCTCCTGGAGCTGACACCTGATGGTGGCCTTGTGGAAGTGTCAAGTGTCACATGGCCAGATGGACTATTTGATGTTGTGTGGAGTGAAACTGATGCCAACATTGCTGTCAGTGCAAGTGGGGATGGAGTCCTGCAGCTGTGGAATGTCGCTTGCCCACAGGTATGCTCTGAGTAGCAAAATTGCTAATTTCTCCAATAATGAGTGAGTGTAAACTTAAAATAATCATGTACAAGAAAATTATGCAAAAAGCAATTATTACTTCCAACTGCTGTATCCGTATATTGCTCATAATACAGGTTTTCGAATATGTTCCTTTCTCTACAAGACCTATACATCTTACAGGTGACTCCTAAAAAAAATTCTGTATGACATGAAATTCTCTCTTGTTGAAGCCACAAAAACTTGAACTTTTGAACCTCTGCACTTTATTCTTTATCAGGAGATGGCTTGCATCTCCTGATGAAAAATAAAGTGCAGAGTTTCAAAAGTTCAAGTGCATCTTAATGATGTTGTATGGAGGAAGCAGGATTAACAGATGCAAATGCAAAAATTTGGGTGTGGAGGATGTGCACCCAGCCCTAGGTTAGAGAAATGTGGACACTGAAACTCAACTTGTTCTGTAACATTGTTACAATTTTTTCCTATTTGTCAACATTCCATCTCTAGCAACCATTCAGACTCTGCTGTTTATTAAATTTTTTGGTGCACAAGTGAACTGTTATTGTTTCTTAGTGACTGAGTGGGCAAGTGTCAAATTACAAATCCAAAGATCCATCCTCAGTCAGTCACAGGACTTTTTCTGTGATTTACTGTTTCTTTCACATCTGCCAATGAATTGCTAACAACAAAAATGTCAATCTGCACTGTGGTTTGGAGTTGATGTTCCCCATAGCTGTCTGGGTGAGTGAGTTCAAATGTTGGAGGAAGGCAATGGCATACCACGTCTAATAGGACCGTGCCTAGTAAAACACTGTGATGTCTGGTCAACCTTCAGGTTGTTAATAACCTTACCTTTTGTTCATTTGCTACTGAATCCCAGTACAACAAAGCACAGGATATGATCTTGATATCACTGAAGCTAATCTTAAGCCATTTCATAAGGCCATGTTCCAATGTTATTGACTTCTGAGAATCTGGTTTCTTTGTATTTGAAGCATTGGTTGAATGGCTGGATGGGCCATTTTGTATCTAGGAAGGGAAAACACATTTAGCTAAATGATTGCAGCTCAGAAGAAATCTGTCAGTTCCATCCGGATCAATAATTCTGTCCTGAGCATTTTAATGTACAGAACTTGGATGCTGTCAGATCACAACAACTGAGATCTAAATTAAATCATTTAAAGGCTGTGTTTAGGAAGAATGAGTGTAAATGACACCAAGTGAGATCTGTGATAATGAGTAAAGGAAGGTCCATCCCCTTTCAGCAGTATTAAGAGATATCCACACCATGTGTTCTATTCTGTGTAACCATCTCAAGTTAGGTAGCACTTTATGAAGAAATATAGCATTAGACTAGTGTTTTGCCCACTGCCTAAAATTAAAGAATTGCTGTGTTTTAGTCAAAGATGACATGGTATCTCCTGAGATTAAGCAAGCTGTCCAAACACTACACTGAACATAAACAGCAGTTCACTCTCAGAAACCAGGAAAAGTCAGCAATAGTGGAATCTAAGCTTAAGAAGTTTTGAAGATCCCACTATCCTATACTTGTCTTACTGGGTTTCTATAGTAAAAGTAGCATGCTGATCCACCCTTAGTTTTGGAATGGTTTTCACCTAGAAGTTTGTATCTTATTGCCACAAGTACATTTCAGACTTATCAAAATCTTAGTTTTGAAAATTTTATTTAGTTTGCCAAAAACGGTTCAGGCCATTTCTTTTTCTGTTCATCCAGATGTTATCAAACGACCTAAGTGTAAAACCTCTTCAAATGATAATATGACATAATTGTTAATTTGTATAATTTTCATTTTGTTGTATTGATTCAATATTAATTTAATATTACTATAATTGAGTATGTGGCCTACTTTCGAATGTGCTCCATTATTTGTTGAAGTTTATCTGTGATGAGGCAAAGGTAAAATGTCATCAGAAATACAGAGGTAGTTGACATATATTCACTGAAGAAACAATACCATATATCTGATTTTTCCGATTTTCTGAATTTCAGTTTGTTGCTAGACTCAACTTTGGTCACTTGCTGTTACTGTGGGAGTGATGTATATTCATATCCTCACAATGAACATGAAGCTGAGAGAATACCTCATAATTCAAACAAATTTTACAAAAGAGTAAATTCTGCATAACTGCAAAAGAATGAATCACCACATAACTGGAGTGTTGGAAGCTTCATGAGGTTATGATGCTGTTCGCAGACAATGCTATATACTCGTCTATAGAGAAACTGTAATGTCACATTATTGTAGCAGAATGCAGGAAGATTTTCAGAACGTCATTGAGGTTGCAGGAAATCAGTCAAGAACTTTCCAATATTTTTGCCAACAATGTTGCTCTTGAAGTAAATCAGTCAAGCACTTTCAGATATTTTTAGCAACAATGTTAAAGTATAACTTGTCTTTATATAGTAATATAGATGATAGTTACCTACCATTTGTAGAATGTAATCACTCACTAAACTGGGCAATTGTACAGGGTGAAGCAAAATTCGCACACTTGGGCTTCACAGCGCGACTCCTCACATGGCAGCGATAGAAAAATGTCTGTCACAAAATTTCATCCGACGAGTACATCTGGCAGTAAAAGAACATTAAGGAGTGGCAATCTGGCAGCACTGTAAATACATGTATGGTAACAACCACTGTCAGCACATATTAATCGTGGTGCTGTACAGTTGGAGCAGTGGATGGAGTTTTGGGTTAGCATGCAGGAGGTCGAGGGTTTGATCCTGGGTTGGGGCGCATTTTTTTTTTTATTTGCTAATTTCATTCTGACATTTCATACTGTAATATACACCGCTTCTTATGTCACATGTATCTTAAATTTACATAATTTTGTAAAGCTGAATGTACCAAATATATGGTTAGACGAATAGGAAATAGACAGTTGAAATAAATGACTAGTCATGCGATAGAATAACTACAAAAACAATATCAATTTCGAGATGCTAAGTATGATAGCACAGTACAGTAACACAATATGTACTTGTCATTCATACTACATGCAATATGAGCACTCAGATGTCGCGCATTAGCAACCAGTGACAATAATAATGTCCATATTAAGGACTGCATGACCTTCACAACAGAATACGTTGTCCTCAGAACAATAGATGCTCAAAGCGATCTCCCTGTACGTCCAAACATTGTGCAACCTGCCAGATCATACAGCTCTGTACCCTTTGCAGAAAAGCTGTGTTCACAGGAACAAGAGCAGCATGAACATGCACTACCAATTCTTCCACATTTGTTGGCGGAGTAGGGTACACGTGCTCCTTCAGGTGTCCCCACAAGAAGAAATCCAGAGGATTTAGGTCAGGTGAATGTGGAGGCCATACAACTGGTTATCCACATACGAACTATTTCCCTGGAAATGTTCTGTCCAAATACTGTCGCACATTATTTCCAGAGTGTGGAAGTGCACCATCATGTTGGAACAACATCCTCAGTGGAACATGTAGCGAAACATCATCCAGTGCATTGGGCAGGTAGTTTAAGAGGAATGCATGATACCTTTGTGCAGTCAACCGGTCAGGCAACATGTAGGGGCCCAAACACCTGTCGCCCAATATTCCAGCCCTGGCATTGATATCAAAACGAACTTGATATCCACGGTCACGGGTGATGTGTGGGTTAACCTCACACCAATGGTGGACGTTGTGCATATTGAAGAGAGCCTCACAAGTGAATGAATGGTGCTTCATCCAACCATATTATAGTGTTTATGAAGTCATTGTTGACTTCATGTTGTTGTTGGACCATTCACAGAATTGCATCTGCTGATGGCAATCTGCAGGATGCAGGTGTTGCATCAAAGCATAATGATAGGGATGCAGTCCACGCTCGTGCAGCACATTAACGACTGTGCGTTGCGAGACATGCTGCTGCCTTGCTATGCTACGTGTACTTTGCTGAGATTCTTGATGTATGACCTCCAGAATTGCTTCCTCAGTAGCTGGAGTTGCAAGTCTGTGGACAATTTCTGTCACGCGATGGTGGAAGAAGAGAACCTGACTCCCGAAGGCACAGCTCCAGTTGACGAAACACATTTTTATCTGGATGCCATTGACGAGAATATTTAGCAGCATATTCATGATCATGAGCAGCAACACCAGCCCAGTTATCAGATGCACCAAGATATCCACATATTCATCATTTGTGTATGCCATACATCTGTCACACTGGTTTAGAGGTTTACAATAAGAAAATTCAAAACGTGTACGCATGTACATTGGAGTCTGTCATGGGCGCGTTACTCCACTCGCAACTAATCCCTGTCTGGTGGAAAGTGCATACAGTATAAACACGCTGTGAGTCCTGCACTTTGTTCCACCTAACGCAAATTACCCCTCTGAGAGATATTGTACTGCATGATTCGTCCCAACACCAGTAATTGTAAAATGTTCGGTTTAGACTTACACTGTTTCCCTAACAGTAATAGACATGATGTTTTCACAATCCCATCGATAGAATAATAATAATAATAATGCATTGAGGTAAGTACTAAACAGCATGCGGTTACCAAACTCAGTATTGAAAGGCATAATTAGTGGGACGATGGTGCTGACACATACAAATAGTAACCGAGAGTGGGCATTATTTGCAAAGCACATTGCTAGTCCTACTGGTAACGTGATGGGTCTGAGCGAGGCAAGAATAATAGTTGCTACTAATCTATGGGACCATTGGAGAAGGGTACAAAGAAAACAGGTTTCGCCTCTAGTAGATGAAGTGGTGTGAATAAATTCATGCCCGTGACGTGGGAAGGGCTTCTTTCAAAGCTGGCCAATCTTCCATTTCTACAATTGTAGTATGTAAGCGAATGTTTTCTGGAGGGCCTGCTGCATTGCTGTTGACGAATAAGATGCCAGTTACCGTACCATCTGGACTACTTTTACCAAATAAAAAACCAGTGACCTCCTGCATGCTAACCCAAAACTCTATCCACTGTACCAACTATACAGCAAGACTAATATGTGCTGAGAGAGATAGTTACCATACATGTGGTTACAGTGTTGCCAGATTGCCACACTTTAATGTCCTTTTTCTACCAGATGTACTAGCCAGACGAAATTTTGTAAGCAAGCAATGCCTACACTTCTTCTGTTGCTAGGTTAAATTTTCTTCTTTTACCAAAATACAGTGGGGTTTATGCATCTTCATGTCACTAACATGCTACTGTAACTGCAGTTGTTGCAGAATCCTGAAACAGTGTATTATTAAACAAACAATTGAGGACAATCAGATAAGTAGCTTTGGAAAAGTTAATTGTCGATATAAAAATAAACCTGTAATTTCGTCATACATGTTGTTACAAACCTATACTAATCCCAGTTTCACCAGTTGATGATGCCCCTTAAAGAATTACGTTATTTCACTGATAAGATCTACAGTTAATCATTTATCGCAGAAGATAAGAAAGTTTCACATTTTAGTGGTATGGCAAAATACTCTCCTCTATGCTTGCTATCATTTGTCAAAAATTTATTCTTTATGGGAATATTTCACTCTCACTGCATCGTTTGTGCACATGAGGGTATGTGTGCGAGCTCATTGTAGATAGTTATCATATGGCCTAACATAAACTCATATGACTCCTGTTCTTCATTTTAGTATCTTCTAATTTTGAAATATTACAGTAACTATGATTGTTAAAGAAATGATAGGCAGATCACCATGAAGCTGATAAAAGAGCCCATAAAATTTGCAAAAGTCAACTTTCTTACTAAATAGTTTCTTTAATACTGTGTGAGAAAGACGGCAGAACAGCTGGTGTGCGCACATTGCAGTTCTGTATTGTAACCATGCCAAAGTGGGCTGAGAATATTTAATTCAAAACAGATGAAGCACACAGTGCTGGAGACAACAGAGAACTAAGGCAGCAGGCTCTTTGAGGCAGAGGGCCAGACTTGCCCATCAATGATAATATTCTAGGTTATCCTGTGTTTCAGAACCAATACCAGAGAAAAGGTACACATTACATTCTAGTCATTTACTACAACTCCTGTCCCTTTTTATACTGAGTTTTTAGTGATTTGCCTCCCTCCCCCTCCCTATTTTTTATTACTTTACACATGTCAGTTTTATTCCATGGATGCCACAGTGAGACGACTCTCAGGTTTGGAGAGAAGTAAAAAATGTACATGATTTAAATGATAAGTGAAATGATTTCACATTGCAGAAGGTTAGACTGCTAATTACAGTTATAATCTAAAACGTTAAATTTAAGAGTTTCTGTAAAAATACTCGGTGAATTAAGTCACCCAGCAGAAGGTTTTCTTTTGGAGTTTTAAACTCCACATTTCCATTTTTATTATCACATAACATGCCTTATACAATCAAAGATTGTGACATAGGTGACTTATCAGTTTTACACTATATATAATAATACCTATTGTGTAACATCTTCAAAGAGGTATTTTAATTACAATTATAAGGCATTGTTGCCATTCAAGAAATCTTCTACACTATAGTAACATTTATCTTTCAGATATTTTCCAAGTCTCTTTTGGTGCCTTTTACATTTGGGTCCTCCACACCTTTCCATATTTTATTTACAAATTTCATGCCCATATAGTATGGGGTTTTTTCATATGATTTTAATCAGTGGGTGTGTAACATGTAGCTCGTTCTATATCTAGTATCATATTGATGCGAGAAGCAGTTGCCCTCCAAAAGTTGTGGGTTTCTTTTCGTGAAAGTGAGAGTTTCATAGATGTATATGCTTGGAATGCTCATTAGATATAAAGGTTTACATTGTTGCTTTGGTTTTGCTCCCACCTTTGCTCGGATGATTCTTTTTTGTAGTCTAAAAGCCCTAAGTAAATTTGTTTTTTCAGACCCCCAGAAAATTATACAATCCCTAATGACTGAAACAAAATATGCATTATATACAGTTTTTCTTACAGCTAAATCAGTAATACTATACAAGATATTCATAATATATACAAGGCTATTCAGTCGACCCAGTATGTTGTCCACATGGTGACTCCAAAACAGGTTTTTATTGACTAATATGCCAAGGAATTTGACACAGCGTGCAGTCTCTAGTTTTTTGTCCATATACCTTATTTCTCTTATAGACTGTGCAGATTGTTTTGTGGTGAAATGAACAATTTCTGTTTTTGTAAAATTTAATGTCAAGTTATTGTTTTTGACTCATGCCCCCAGTTCCCCAAGTGTTTGTTCAATATGACAATTAGGTCTACCTTATTTTTACAACAGACTACAGCTGTTGAGTCATCTGCATAGAGGATAGTATCAGACTGGACCTGGCATGGCATATCATTAATATAATACAGAAAAAGTAGTGGCCCTAATATTAAACCTTGTGGAACACCTAATTGAGTGTGTTTCCGGCCAGAGAGAAATTTCTTGCCATTGATGTTAATAAGTACTATTTGTTTTCTGTTTGCCAAGTATGATGACATCCAGCTAAGAGATTTGCCTTGAAAACCATAGTGTGCCAATTTTTGGAGAAGCAGGTCATGATTTACTGTGTTGAAGGCTTTGAACAGGTCACAAAAGATGCCGGACACACACATTCTATCATCAAGACATATGCTGACTTTTGTGACTAATTCATTTATTCCATGGATTGTGCTGCGGCCTTTTCTGAAACCACATTGATTGCATAAGATAATGCTGTTAGATGAATTGTGATTTTTCGATCTGATCACATGCAGCTCTTTCAAATATTTCTGAGAAAATTGGTAACAGTGAGATTGGCCTATAGTTCATCTTGTTTGCCTTTTTTATGTACTGGCCGAGCTTCTGCATATTTTAATCGATCTGGGAAACATCCCTCATCAAAAGATTGGTTGATTATGAAAGAGAGTGGATGTGCAATACTGTGATTTTTGTTATTTCAGTGGGGACCTCAACCCACCCCACAGATTTTAAAATTTTTAGGGACATTATGATTTTGATGACATCTGAGATGGAAACATGAGAAAACTTAAAACATGGACAATTACTGTCTGTCATATTGGGCTTTGCTTTTGGTGGTGAACAGTCACCAAATTTGTTACAGTTTATGAAAAAGTCATTGAATGATTCACAAATGGCAAACAGCTCTACCATTTATCGCTATTTTAGAAGGGCATTTTCTCTCTGCCTTACTGCCAACTTCGCTTCTTATAACAGACCGAACAGCTTTTGATTTCTTTTTTGCATTTGAAATGAAGTTATTATTCGCAGTACATTTCGCTAGTTTAACTAGTTTGTCACATGTTTTTTGTATGTGCTTACATACTTAAGAAATTCAGGGTTTCGATTTACTTTTGCCTCCATATGCAGTTTCCTCTTAGTAGCACCAGACACTCTAATTCCTTTTGTTACCCATGATCTACTTTTATGGAACCTGCTCCTCACTGTTGCAAAAGGGAAACATTCATTGAATATACCCAAGAATTCAGTTGAAAAGTTATTGTAATTGTCACTTGTGGAAGTGTGTTTGCTGACTGTACACTTGGTTTGGCTTAGTTTTTTACAAAATACTTCCACATTTTCTTGACTGAAATTCCTACATCTTTTTGTTGTGCAGACTGAATTTTGCTTTGGTAGTGATAAAAATAGCACTTTATGGACTGATACTCCTAAATCTAGAAGAAACTTTTATTTTACGTAATAAATATAACTACTTACAATATTGTCAATACATGTTGCAGAGGTTGCTGCAATTTTTGTATACTGGTCAAAATTGAGATTTAGCCCATTTGTGGCCACTACCAGGTTCCTTAAGTATGAAGAAAATTTGTCATCAGTCCTTACATCTATGTCGAAGTCAGCACATATAACCACTCTTTTGTACAGTTTCTCACTTTTTAATTTATGTGGCAATGTATCAAACTTGTCTAAAATACAGAGCTTATATGGTACCCAGGGGTGCGATATATGCTGATACTTAATATGTTATACTCTTTAAGTTCTATACAACAACTTATCTGCATGACATTTTGTACTGCCTGTTGTTGAAATTACATGATAAGCCATTTGACATGAATCACGAGTTGATTTTTTTCAAATATTTTGAGTTACTTACCTTTTCAGTAACACAAGATTTTATTCCTATAATTGTATTATCTGCAAAAAGAACAAAAATTTGCATGTTTTGTAACTCCTAGTGGAACATCATTAATGTTCATCAGAAGACTGAAAATAGAATCTTGTCATAGATTTTGTCTGGATGCTTCAAATTGCAAGTGCCTTGATTGATGTGGAACTGATATGCTCTGCTTTCTGTCATTCTGATAGGATGCTATTCCACAATATTTCAACATTTGTGTGACAATGTAATGATTAACACAATCCAGTCACAAAATATTTCCAGTGGGTGTAATTTCAGATTTGATCCAAATATTTCTTCCCTTGCAGCATTTTTATTCTGAAATAGACATTTTAAAAATCTGGAAACCAGATACTCAATGATATGTTAAAATTTGTTTATTTGTTAGTACTGCTCCATGTGTTTTTATTTTGGTAGCCAGTATATGGAATTATTCTTGTCAGTAATAAGTCCAAATGTACTCTTGGCCCATATAATTCTGTTCCATTGAGAACTAACGATCACCAAGTAGCCTTCCACTTATAGTCAGACATGGAATATAAAAAGAATTCACAGGTACCCTTAAAGCCAGTCAGGTTTCTTCACCAGACTCTCAGGTGATTTCTCTTGCATTTTTTTGCGAATCTGAGTTAGTCCTTCATATCTAATACCTTTAATTGTGGCATGCTGCTCAGTATAAGGTAAATAAATTGTAGGTTTCACAGGTAATGGTGCACATGATAAAAACTCAGAGATAACACATCAGTTGTGTTATATGTCTGTAATTATCCATTAAATAATTAATTTGCAATTTTTAGAAATTAAAATTAATGTGGGGTGATGAAAATAAATTTTACGTTATTAAATTGCAATGTGGTATTAAAACACAACCTTCAGATTGACAACAGCTCTACTTACTTACCCACATATCAACATTTCAGCTACCTCCGCAGACTTTCAGGGAGCACAAGAAAGAGGTATACTCTGTGGACTGGAGTCAAACACGGCAAGAGCAGTTCATCCTTTCTGCTTCGTGGGACTGCAGTGTGAAACTGGCAAGTACTGTCTTATAATGTTGTGATAACTTGAAATGCTCCTGGTAACGAAACTGTAATGTACTACCCTACCACAATACTATTGCACTTGGCTTCCTGTGGCCATTACCGAAAATGTGTTGACTTTACTGTGAACAAGTACAGTGGTGAGTAAGGAAAACACATTGTACTGTAAATGATTTCAAGACAGTTATGCATATACTGTCAAGTTTTTCAGCATGTCCTCTTGAAATATCATGATGAAAGCTTGCAATAAGGTGAGCGAAGTGCCCTCGCACTCGCAGATGCAAGAATATCATGGTTGACTACTATAGCTCTGCCCCTTTGTTCCCACCTTCCTCCCAATTTATAAATCAAGATTCATGACACACTGCACACATTAGAAAGTGTCAGATGATATGTAAATAAAATTAACACTGTAATTGAACGTCTCACAAGGGGAGGCCGCCAATTGTGAAATTCAGATTCGATTCATACTGCGCATAATAAAAGCTCATGGCCAGAGGTGTAATGTGGCAAAGCACCAAGATGCACTTCGCAGCCGTTGTAGAGAAAATCGACAGTTAAAAGAAACCGTTGCGGTGAAATACTCTCTACGATTAATGATTTTCTACAGCGTCATAGCGCAGCGGTAAGCGCTGGGGTTCGTAATCCGAAGGTCGCCGGATCGAATCTCGCGCCATGCAATATTTTTTTATTATTGGTTTTTTGCAATTAAACTATTAATGAATTTCTTATTCATGTTGGTGAAGGCGGATCGCTCTCCAATTGTACCGCCTCCGATCGCTCTCCAATTGTACCACCTCCATTTTTCCGTTTGTTTAACAGGGTGTACCAAAGCTGTCCTGTCCACACTGATTTTCAACAATGTTATAAGTTGCGCTAGGGACCGCATCTACCTTCTTTCGAAGTTAGCAGGCAACTACGCTGTTATGGGGCAGCTCGTTTCGGCCCATTCAACATCTGTCCTTCAAGTGTAACGAGCGAGTAACGGAGTTTATATTTCATACCTGCCACAGCAAGTTTGTGTTCATGGGGTCTCTATTCTAATTCGAACGTTTGACTTACGCTATACGTATTCGTTTCTACATCTTCCGTTAACTATACGTGGTTAACATTATGAAGACAATTAATAACATTTGTGAAATACAACTTTGTTTGCGGAAAACATAATGATGTTCGAAGTCGCCAGTTTTTCCACGACAAACGACTTTCAACAACTTATTATATGCATAATTGTTGCAACTGATTGCCGGGAAAATATATATATATATATATATATATATATATATATATATATATATATATATATATATATATATATATATAAAAAAACAAAGATGATGTGACTTACCAAATGAAAGTGCTGGCAGGTCGACAGACACACAAACATACACACAAAATTCAAGCTTTCGCAACAAACTGTTGCCTCATCAGGAAAGAGGGAAGGAGAGGGAAAGACGAAAGGATATGGGTTTTAAGGGAGAGGGTAAGGAGTCGTTCCAATCCCGGGAGCGGAAAGACTTACCTTAGGGGGAAAAAAAGGACGGGTATACACTCGCACACACACACATATCCATCCACACATATACAGACACAAGCAGACATATTTAAAGACAAAGAGTTTGGCCAGAGATGTCAGTCGAGGCAGAAGTGCAGAGGCAAAGATGTTGTTGAATGACAGGTGAGGTATGAGTGGCGGCAACTTGAAATTAGCGGAGATTGAGGCCTGGTGGATAACGGGAAGAGAGGATATATTGAAGAGCAAGTTCCCATCTCCGGAGTTCGGATAGGTTGGTGTTAGTGGGAAGTATCCAGATAACCCGGACGGTGTAACACTGTGCCAAGATGTGCTGGCCGTGTACCAAGGCATGTTTAGCCACAGGGTGATCCTCATTACCAACAAACACTGTCTGCCTGTGTCCATTCATGCGAATGGACAGTTTGTTGCTGGTCATTCCCACATAGAATGCGTCACAGTGTAGGCAGGTCAGTTGGTAGATCACGTGGGTGCTTTCACACGTGGCTCTGCCTTTGATCGTGTACACCTT
Source organism: Schistocerca americana (assembly GCF_021461395.2). NCBI lineage: Eukaryota > Metazoa > Arthropoda > Insecta > Orthoptera > Acrididae > Schistocerca > Schistocerca americana. Next base: position 192,699,262 of record NC_060126.1, read on the forward strand.
CCGGGTTACAGGACTGGAGTAGGTGGTGGTGGGAGGGTGCATGGGACAGGTTTTACACCGGGGGTGGTTACAAGGGTAGGAGCCAGAGGGTAGGGAAGGTGGTTTGGGGATTTCATAGGGATGAACTAAGAGGTTACGAAGGTTAGGTGGACGGCGGAAAGACACTCTTGGTGGAGTGGGGAGGATTTCATGAAGGATGGATCTCATTTCTGGGCAGGATTTGAGGAAGTCGTATCCCTGCTGGAGAGCCACATTCAGAATCTGATCCAGTCCCGGAAAGTATCCTGTCACAAGTGGGGCACTTTTGTGGTTCTTCTGTGGGAGGTTCTGGGTTTGAGAGGATGAGGAAGTGGCTCTGGTTATTTGCTTCTGTACCAGGTCGGGAGGGTAGTTGCGGGATGCGAAAGCTGTTGTCAGGTTGTTGGTGTAATGCTTCAGGGATTCCGGACTGGAGCAGATTCGTTTGCCACGAAGACCTAGGCTGTAGGGAAGGGACCGTTTGATGTGGAATGGGTGGCAGCTGTCGTAATGCAGGTACTGCTGCTTGTTGGTGGGTTTGATGTGGACGGACGTGTGAAGCTGGCCATTGGACAGGTGGAGGTCAACATCAAGGAAAGTGGCATGGGATTTGGAGTAGGACCAGGTGAATCTGATGGAACCAAAGGAGTTGAGGTTGGAGAGGAAATTCCAACCTCAACTCCTTTGGTTGGAGAGGAAATATATATATATATGTGTGTCTGTTGTGTGTCTGTCGACCTGCCAGCACTTTCATTTGGGAAGTCACATCATCTTTGTGTATATATATATATATATATATATATATATGTATGTGTATATATATATATATATATATATATATATATATATATATATATAAAAACAGACACAAGCAGACATATTTAAATATGTCTGCTTGTGTCTGTATGTGTGGATGGATATGTGCGTGTGTGCGAGTGTATACCTGTCCTTTTTTCCCCCTAAGGTAAGTCTTTCCGCCCCCGGGATTGGAATGACTCCTTACCCTCTCCCTTAAAACCCACTTCCTTTCGTCTTCCCCTCTCCTTCCCTCTTTCCTGATGAGGCAACAGTCTGTTGCGAAAGCTTGAATTTTGTGTGTATGTTTGTGTTTGTTTGTGTGTCTATCGACCTGCCAGCGCTTTTGTTCGGTAAGTCACCTCATCTTTGTTTTTATATATAATTTTTTCCACGTGGAATTTTTCCTTCCATTATATATATATATATAAGGGGGAGGGTAAGGAGTCATTCCAATCCCGGGAGCGGAAAGACTTACCTTAGGGGGAAAAAAGGACAGGTATACACTCGCACACACACACATATCCATCCACACATACACAGACACAAGCATTCATATCATTAATTTGTATTCATATATATATATATATATATATATATATATATATATATATATATATATATATATATATATATATATATATATATATATATATATATATATATATATATAAATGAATTACTAAAAAAAAAAAGTTGCATGGAGCGAGATTCGATCCGGCGACCTTCGGATTACGAACCCTAGCGCTTACCGCTGCACCACCACGCTGCAGAAAATTATTGATCGTAGAGAGTATTTCACCGCAATGGTTTCTTTTAACTGTCGATTTTCTCGACAACGGCTGAGAAGTGCATCTTGGTGCTTTGCCACATTACACCTCTGGACATGAGCTTTTATTATGCGCAGTATGAATCGAATCTGAATTTGACGGCCCCCCCTTGTCAGAGGGAAAATAAAATTGAATATCCTTAAGACAATGTACAGAGTGGTAGAGAAACAAAAAAGAAGACTGGGTAACAGCTTTCATCCATATTATTTCTGTTCACAAACTTTTTTATCAGTATTAGGATAGTAATACACAATACACATCTGAAGAGTATTACTTTCTGTCATTTTGTCAATAGTTGAAAACAGCCTGTGTAGCCTACCCAACTTCCCTGATCTATCTCCCTTCCCCTCTGTCAAGGAAGGAACTAACAGTTAAATGTGTGTGTGGAGAGACATCGACACAAACAACGTCCATCATCTTGTCAAATCAAGGGAGGAGTAATGGTACCAGTTGTAATGGTTTAATTAGGCTGTTCAGTATTAAAAACAGCCAACCAAGAGAGCTCAGCCTTCTATAAAAATTAAAAGTTACATACCGTCACAGCTGTCACCTAGCGTAACAAATTTTATTTGTAAAATTTATAATTTTAACTGAATTTTCTGTTGGTGGTTGGCAGAACATTTTAATAATATTGAAAAAGGAAAACACTTCCTAATTTTTTGAAAAATTATATTTATTTGGTCATAACCAGCTTTCAGCTACTCAGGCCGTCTTCATGTGACAACTGAATGTCGCAAAGAGAGATAAACATGATGTGGGACTTATACAGATGTTACTGATGTTATTTGTACAGAAGATACAAATATGACAAACTAAACTGAATTTTAATGCATTACCTGCTGCTTGTGTCTGTATGTGTGGATGTGTGTGTGTGTGTGTGTGTGTGTGTGTGTGTGTGTGTGTGTGTGTGTGTGTGTGTGTGCGCGCGCGCGAGTGTATACCTGTCCTTTTTTCCCCCTAAGGTAAGTCTTTCTGCTCCCGGGATTGGAATGACTCCTTACCCTCACCCTTAAAACCCACTTCCTTCCGTCTTTCCCTCTCCTTCCCTCTTTCCTGATGAGGCAACAGTTTGTTGCGAAAGCTTGAATTTTGTGTGTATGTTTGTGTTTGTTTGTGTGTCTATCGACCTGCCAGCGCTTTCGTTCGGTAAGTCACCTCATCTTTGTTTTTATATATAAACTGAATTTTCTTATTTTGTGAGCTTAAATACTGTAGTAACAATATTATGAGAAGGAAAGTAGCTACTCACCATATAGTAGAGATGCTGAGTTGCAGATAGGCACAACAAAAAGATTTTCACACTTAAAGCTTTCGGCCAATGGCCTTTGTCAACAATACACACACACACACACACACACACACACACACGTGCAAATGTAACTCACACACACGACTGCAGTCTCAGGCAACTGAAACCACTCTGGGAGCAGCAGCATTAGTGCATGATGGGAGTGGCGACTGGGTGGGGGAAAGGAGGAGGCTGGGGCTGGGAGGGTGTATAGTACAGTGGGGATGGCGAACAGAGAAGCGCTGCAGGTTGGGTGACAGGCAGGGGAGAGGTGGGGAGGGGGAGGGGAAGTAGCACGAAAGGAAAGAAATGGAGAGAAATAAGTAACATAAAATAAATAAAAAAAAGACTGTGCGTGGCAGTCGAATGACGGCTGTGTAGTGCTGGAATGGGAGCAGGGAAGGGGCTGGATGGGTGAGAACAGCGACTAACAAAGATTGAGGCCTAGAGGGTTACGAGAATGTAGGATGTATTGCAGGGGAAGTTCCCATGTGCGCTATTCAGAAAAGCTGGTGTTGATGGGAAGGATCCATATGGCACAGGCTGTGAAGCAGTCTGAGAAATGAAGGATATCATGTTTGCAGTGTATTCAGCAACAGTGTGGACCACTTGTTTCCTGGCCACAGTTTGTCGGTGGCCAATCATGTGGACAGACAGCTTGTTGGTTGTCATGCCTACATAGAATGCAGTACAGTGGTTGCAGCTTGGCTTGTAGACCACATGACTGGTTTCACAGGTAGCCCTGCCTGTGGTGGGATAGGTGATGTTAGTGACCGGACTGCAGTAGGTGGTGGTGGGAGGATGTATGGATGTATAGGACATGTCTTGCCATATAGGTCTATTACAGGAGTATAAGCCATTAGGTAAGGGATTGGAAGCAGGGGTTGTGTAAGGATGGAAAAGTATATTGTTAGGTTCAGTGGACGGCAGAATACAACTGTAGGAGGGGTGAGAGGGATAGTGGGCAGGACATTTCTCATTTCAGGAGGTAATTGAAACCCTGGCGGAGTAATTCAGTTGCTCCAGTCCTGGGTGGAACTGAGTTAAGAGGGGAATGCTCCTCTGTGGCCGGACGGTGGGGCTTTGGGAGGTGGTGGAAGACTGGAAAGATAAGGCACGGGAGATTTGTTTTTGTAAAAGGTTGGGAGGATAATTACGGTCAGTGAAGGCTTCGGTGAGACCCTCGGTATATTTCGAGAGGGACTGCTCATCACTGCAGATGCGACGACCACGGGTGGCTAGGCTAGGCTGTACAGAAGGGACTTCTTGGTATGGAATGGGTGGCAGCTGTTGAAGTGGAGGTATTGCTGGTGGTTAATAGGTCTGATATATATGGACAGTGGTACTGATGTAGCCATTGTTGAGGTGGAGATCAACATCTAGAAAGGTGGCTTGTTAGGTTGAGTAGGACCAGGTGAAGTGTGTGTGTGTGTGTGTGTGTGTGTGTGTGTGTGTGTGTGTGTTGTTGTTGATAAAGGCCATTGGCCAAAAGTTTTAAGTGTGAAAATCTTTTTGTTGTGCCTAACTGCGACTCAGCATCTCCGCTATATCGTGAGTAGCAACTTTCCTTCTCGTAATATTGTGTTACATTCCATCCTGTATTTTCCATTGTTTGATAAATGCTGTAATAATATATCTGTCTAGTGGTACCTGTTCACAAGAACAGCACAAATGGTTCAAATGGCTCTGAGCACTATGGGACTTAACTGCTGAGGTCATCACTCCCCTAGAACTTAGAACTACATAAACCTAACTAACCCAAGGACATCACACACATCCATCCCTGAGGCAGGATTCGAACCTGCGACTGGAGCAGTCACGCGGTTCCAGACTGTAGCGCCTAGAACCACTTGGCCACTCTGGCCAGCAGTACAGCACATCATCAGCAAATATGATCCAGTACTTAATTTTACAATTCACTGGCTCTTTCTGTAAGAAATTTTGTTTGAAATTGTCCATAAAAATATGTATCTCCTCTTGAAAACTTTGTTTACCCTTTTTTAGTTACTGTAATTATTGTAATATTTTCCTATGTAATACTTTGTCATTTTTTGTATCTTCTGTGCAAATAGTATCTGTGTAAGTTGCACATCATGTTTATTCCTGTTTGTGACATTTAGTTGTCACCTGAAGATGGCCTGAGAAGCAAAAGCCAGTTTGTGACCAAATAAATATAATTTTGTAGAACATCAGGAAGTGTTTCATTTTTAATATTTGTGTTTGTAAACATTAAATGTGGACAATGTTTTACCCATTCAGAAGGGTGCTGAAGCCTTTTTGAGGATCTGAAAATCACCCAGAGACTGTACAGTGGGAGATTACTACTAGCAAGCCAAGAAAATGCAGCAAGATACCAGCTGCATGAAACCACTGATGGAATAGCCTTTTTCAAGGAAACTGCAGCATATACCTAACTAGAAGTTCTTTTCCCAGAGAGGAGAGGGATAGGGTGGGGAAGTTTAAAAGGAAGAGCAGGTCAACAGACCCCTAGTAGGGGGGAGGGGGGGAGGGGGGAGTAGACAAAGATTAAGTATCCACGTGCTCCTGTTTGATTATTTTAGGTACAGTGATTTTGCTATATTTAAATTTTTATTATGGAGTATATTAGCAGTCCTTAGAGCAAGTGTGTGCATTTTATGCTTTGTGTGGGTATGTGAGGGAGAGAGAGAAAATGTCACAAATTGCTGAAGAAGTTGTATATTCAGTATTGCTATTGTCAGAAACGCCTTTGATTGTCTTAATTATACTTTTTTGTTTGATAATGTGACATCTAGGGGCCTGGTTAGTATACTGTGTGAATTCACAATTTTGTCACACCTATGTCGCCGTGAATAAGTCAGTGCCATCATGCCACCATTGTCTAATGTGAAGTAATAAACTGTAACAGTAATGAAAGAAAAGGCATTTTCTATATATTAGATTGCTGCATAACTCCATAGTGTTTTTTTTCCCCATGTTGGTATTCCAGTTGCTATGGGCTTATTTATTGATTTTCATTTTCTCTTTGCAGTTCATTGTTGCTATTTGAGTTAACATATTGTCATTTTGTCACAGTGAATGAAGTAATGGGTGCTAGAAAATTGAATGCCAAGTGGAGGAATCAGAACATTTCCGACACCCTCTTCTATTTGAGTTCGGTAGATGGGTGACAGCAGCAGAGGTAGCCAGAAACATTTGTGCCATGTATGGGGATAATGCCACTGGACAAAGCAGTAAAATGGTTTTCTCAATTTAAGAAAGATCGTCGTAATGTTAGTGACTCTCCGCATTCGGGAAGACCTTCGGGGTTTGAAGAAGATTGTTTAAATGAATTAATCCAACAATGACATCCATCTGTGTACTCAAGAACTTGCAGATGTGATGAACTGTGATCATTCCACCATCATGCTACATTTACATGCAATAGGGAAGGTTAAAAAAAAAATCAGGTATATGCTCCAAGTGAAATTCACAAAAATCAATGCTTGGTCATATGTGCATCTCTGCTTGCATGTTATCAATTGGCGCCTGAACAATGACCATTGCTATCCTGAATTGTTACTGATGATCAGAAATGGCGTCTTTATGCTAATATCAGGAAAAGAAAGGAATGGTTGAGCCCACACAAAGCAGCAACTTCCTGAACAAACATCTGTTCACGTCCACAAAGGATAATGTTATGCATCTGGTGGAACAGCGATGGTGTGGTGTACTACAAACTTCTTCCTTGAGGAGTAACCATACAGCTGACATTTATTGTCAACAACTGAGATGGCTTTGGAGACACAGTCCAAGAACAATGGCCAGAAAGACAACATGAATTGATGCTAACTCCACTATCATGCCCACCTGCATTCTGCTAGACTGACAAAAAGCACTATACAGAAATTGGGTTGGGAAGTCATTCCACAACTCTGCCCCCCTTATTCACCTGATCTTGTGCCTCAGATTGTTAACTTTTCTGCTTTCTATCAAACAACCTTCTAGGAACTTTCTTCCTGAATGAACATGCGCTCCAAACATAGCTCAACAAATTCTTCACCTCAAAACCATGTGATTTCTACAGCTGCAGAATCGAAAAGGTACCGCAGCATTGGCAGGCTGCTGTAAGTAGTGAAGGATAATATATTATTGATAACTAGTCTCTGTTATGTGTATATGTTGTTTATTAAAATTATGTAAAAACCTTAAACTTATGCACCAACCCAATATTTTAGTGGAGACAAAGGACTATGTGCAACAGTTTATTTTTATTGAGAATTTCAATAACATTGTGCTATGTACCATACTGAATTTGTAAGAAATGTTAACACATCTTAAATTCTTACACTAGACAAAACAGTTCCAATGAGATTCAACTCAGTAGCCATTATCAGAAAGTGATGTGCTAGACAGATAAGATTATGAAGGAATGTCAGTATAATTAGGAGAAGCTGTTCTCTATGTACCAAGCATTCAGTCCAAGGCTTATGTATGCAACAAAACAAGTAAATGTTGACTTAAAAGAGAATTCTGTTGTTAAGTTTCAGCTTGGGAAAAAAAGATATGAATTATTTAACAAATGCTAGCAATTGATGAGACAAGAACAAAAGATAATGTCAGATAATTAGTAGCAGAATGGTGGAAACTATAATTTTGATGCAGAATTGCAGACTATCACAAACTAATAATCTGCTGTATGCGAGCCATATAGTAACCTCTTTATAGTTAAGATAACATCTACACACTGGATGTACAATTTGTTTTTTTGCAAACCAAGCTCTATGATTGGTGGAAATTGTGCTACTGTCTGTGGATGACTCAAAGTTCGAGCATGTCTCTTCTCTCCCTCCTCATGTTCCAAGATTTACAGAGGCTCTCTCAAATGTGTTGTCCAGCGGTATAGCAAGAGAATCTCGGTGAAGCTTGTAACATCTGGAGGTAACAAGTGAAAAGATGAAACTTTTAGTCAATATGTGATGCATCCATGGTTTGTAGGTCACTTCCAACAAAATTACCTCTTAATGGTTTTGAGGCCAGATCCAGCAAACACTTTTAACCTGTTATGAATATATTCACTTTATTGTTACTTGAAGTGGAGACATTGGGAACATGGCAGCTATGAGGTTGAAAAAGGAAAGAAAAATAAGAAAAAAAGAAAAATTCCGCAATCAGGTGTTGAAGATTTCATGATGTTGACTGGCCACTGTGTGATCCTCTGCCATGTGCATTGTGTAGATGCAATATGGAGGGAAGGTGTTTCTTCAGTTGATATCATGAGGCTGACTCCACTCTATTCCAGTCCTCCTACCAAGGAAAAATCCATGGGAATTACTGGAAATTGAACCAGGGTCCTCTGTACGAGTGTCAGACATACAGGTCAGTTGGCTACAAAGACGAGATAGAAAAACACCATATTAATTCAGAGTTAATGGTCTTGTCACTTCCAAACAGTGTAATCTGATATCCATAAAGGGAACTACAAAATAATTTGTCAACAACCTTAATAATTGTTAATCCCTGAGACAATTTGTGTAGTAATATAATAAATCTTATTTTGCCGTCCATGTATGTATTTTCTGTCACCTTTCTGTATAGAATAAAACCCAATTCCCCAAATAGTTTAAATTTTAATGTGAATTTTTTGAAATGCCTTGCAAGTGTTGGCAGAAAGAAGCAGTCAAATACACTAGTGAGCCAAAACATTGACCACCTGCTCAGTAGTATGTTGGTCCACCACTGGAGAGCAATATATTCTGCATTTCATTGATTCAGTAAGTCCTTGGTAGATTTCTGGAGGTATGTGGCACCAGCTGTTTAGACACAGGTTATGCAATGCCTACAAATTAGGGACTGGTAGTATGTTGGTGGAAAGCTGACATCTAGTAGTATATTCGATGTGTTACATTGTATTTAGATCAGGCGGATTTGGTGATCAAGACTTCAGTGTGAGCTCTCTATTGTGCTGCTCCAATCACTCTAGCACGATTCTGGCCTTGTGACAAGGCAGTTATTCTGCTGGAATATGCCATCACCACTTGAGAAGACCTGAAACATGAAGGGCTGCAGGTGGTCTGCAATAATTTTCCATAGTCCACAGATGTCATAATGCTTTTGATTACTGCTTATGTCCCATGGAAGGCAAAGTGAGTGTCCTCCATAGCACAACACTGCCCCAACTGCCAAATGTCAGTGGTCCAGTTATATTTCAGGCAGCCATTTGCCTGGGTGCAGCATGAATTGGTGTAGTAAGAAACTTGATCCACTCAGACAGGTAATACATTTCTGTTGATTCATGGTCCAATTTCAATTATCTTGTGCACATTGCTGTTGTAAATGGTGATGTCATTGGGTCAGCACAGGAATGCACAGGGTTTGTCTGCTCAGAGCCACATAATGATGCATTCCTAAGCACTTGTGGGTGTACTAACACTGTACTCTGGTCATCACATCTGCCATAGATCATTCCTACTCTACTTCACAGAGCAGGCAAGCCTCTAATCTCAGCATCCTGTGATAAGACCTGGAAGTCAAACACCTTATTACCTACTTGTGCTTTCACAGTCCTTCAACCACTTTCTGTAGGTGCTCATGGCAGAAGTACTTAGTCAGTCGACCAGCGTCACTATTCAGAAAAGCTCATTCCCAAGCACTGAGCCATAACAGCCTGCCCTTTGTCAAAGTTAACCCATGTCACTAGACGTCGTCATTGTTAGAATGATTCCTCATTTGTTTCCATTCCACTTACATACTTTCCTTATCACCAAGTGGGCTTTAGTCTTGCAGTCAGCATAATTTTTGGCTCGTCAGGGTATATCACAACTTATGATGTTGTTTACTTTTTATAGTAAATCTCTCCAAAACATGAAAATGGAGAATCACTGGGGGAATGGTAGTGTTTACTAAAAACAAAACTCCAGTGATGATTCCGGAAATGATGATGAGTTAACACTTTAAATAATTGCAATTGTGATTACTCAAATTTGCAAGAAGAGGAACATTTTCAGTGCATATCACCCATTCCTCAGTCACTGTTCCAGTTCATGTATGGTAGAGATCCAAAACCTAATCCGTTGCTAATATTAAATATTTTGCAGTTAAAAATTAAAAACTATCCTGAATGTTAAGAAGTTATATATCTCTATAATTCTCTTGCAGTGGGATCCAAACCGTTCAAACTCTCTGGCAACATTCTTGGGACACTCCCAACTAGTTTACAATGCTATGTGGTCTCCACATGTTCCTTCATGCTTCGCCTCTGTCTCAGGTGTGTTTCTACAATGCCTAAAGTTTGTATTCTCTTTATTTGTTACTTCATTAATATTTCTGATTTATTAATTGTCTAGTTGTGTTTAATATATGTAAACATAAAGCCAGTACAATGTCATTGGCAAAACAATGATGTGTAACGCATTATTCAAGTACGTTTCATTAACACACATTCATTTTTGCTAGTTTAGAGATACATATTTCCATTTTCTTGTATAATGATTAATTTTCAAAGTGAACCTTGGTTAGCTGAACCTTTTTATTATCTTTAGGAAATAAATCAATTAAGCATGACAGACTACTTCCCCCTCCTCTTTTGTACCAAGAAAAAGAAACCTCCTTTCACATAAGTTCAAGATCCTCTTAGCTTTCTCCCTGCTTTTCTTTCAAATATTTTTGTGGGTAAACTCGTGTGTTACATAATTGTTTTAGCCATATCTATAGATAACTAGATCTTATACCAGAAAAAAGCAAACCTTCTGTAGTTGAAGGCCAGGGACAGTCATTTCTATGCTATATCATCAGAGAATAACATCCTTACAGGATTTAGAAAATCTGTAACATAGCTAAAGTGATCACTTCAAATTTTACCACCTAATGTGCACATATAGTTATGTATAGTAGAATATAAAACAGTCAAAAATCATGCAGTCTCAAACTAAATATTGTTGGTATTACTATTTCTTTAATTTTCTGTCTTGGTCACATTCACCTTTGAGTTAACGGAGACTACCGTAGTTTCAGACATTTCTGATCATCTGTCATATTGTAAAATACAAAATATTGAAGTATACATGTAATTTACATATAGCATTCTATATGTACAGATAATAATGGTTCATATTAAAGGTTGTAACATGCCAGAGTTGTTCTCACGTTATTAATAAAATAAATTCATAGTATAACAACATTTAAACATTTTAAATTATTCTTGATGCATGTACATGTGTGCGTGTGCACACACACACACACACACACACACACACACACACACACACACACACACACTTTTAATGTTGTAATCTCTCATTATTTTGTGAATTAATTGATCATCATACTATCCTGTAGGTGATGGAACACTGCGAATATGGAACTCGCATATGCCACAACGTGCTACGATGACATTACGAGCACATGATGCTGAGGTGCTTAGTTGTGATTGGTGCAAGTACGACCAAAATATTCTAGCCACAGGTGGTTCAGATGGCCTCATCCGGGGGTGGGATCTCCGTAGTTTCTCAATGCCAATCTTTGAACAGAAGGTAAGTAGCAGTTAAAAAATTCAAAACAAGAATATGGGAGACAGAAAGAGCATAACTCTTAAGGTCTGCTATGTTTTGCCGAAATGGGCACTGTCACTAATGGTGTGAAAACTTGCTCTTATACTGGAAGGTACCGTATTTCAAAAGTACCATTGTTTTAGCAAGTTGTGGGCAGATTTAGAGGTCCCTGTTTGCAAATGTTCAGCATGTTGTCAAATTATGCGTCAATTTCTTGGCTCATAAATTAAATTATGTGGTAACGAATGAGTCTCGATTACTCTGAGATTGTGCAAGACAGGAAAAATTCCTAAGTTCAGTAGCTTATGTTTGTATGAGGAGTGGTAGAAATCGTATTACAGAATGTATTTCACCCCTTAATGAAAAAAGAAAAAAAAAAACATATTTAGCTAACTCATACTCCCAACTGATCATCATTTCTCTCCTCTGTTTTGAGTGCTCTCCTAGATTTGTCATCAGTGATACATTGAATAAAAATTGCTATAAGAGCTAACTGTGTAACATTGTTGAGTTCAATAATCAGAATTATTGTTGCATAGTAGCTGTCATCAAGATAAAGTTAGTCACATGAGGGATAAAGTTAGTCACATGAGGTGGTTGCTGGAGGAGAGGTAGCTGGCACAAATAACTTGGAAAATAAATACCTGTGATGAAAAGTAAATTAGGTGGGCAAAGGAAAAAATGAGTAGAGGGAATAAAAGTTATGGCAAGAAGTAGTCTACAGGAGGGCAATTGGCAAAATAAATTGTGGAACTTAGAATGCAACAAATGACCTTTGATGTTGGAGGAAGACATCTGATAGATAGATAGATAGATAGATAGATAGATAGATAAAGCAGCATCTGTAAGATATTATTGGTTTATGAATATGAAAAAAGTGTATAATTTATATTTTCAAAATGGTACATTGGGTCCTTTATCACTGTAATCGATAGAGAAAATTGTATTAAGTTGAAGGCATTCATATTTTCAGCAACAGGATAGGCAAGCACTTTTCATTTGGCAGTTATATTATTTTGGCAGTTTCATACATGAAATGAAAAGATAAAATAACTTCTTATATTGAATATTACTTTGGTTTTCTGTAATAATTATTTCTCTTTCTAGGGATGCGAATTTGCAGTTAGAAGGGTGAAGTTCTCTCCACATCATCTCTCAGTATTAGCATCTGTTGCGTATGATTTCACTACAAGGTATGTCCTAAATGTATTCATTACTCTGTGTGTTGAACTTTTCAATGAATGAGAATTTTCTATCTCCCGTAACAAGCTGATTTAAGGATCAATGGTAAATCATGGGGCAAAAAATTAAGAAATGATAGCTGAGCAGCAACAGTAAGACCAACTTATACTTACTTTAGAACATGAAATACCATTTGCCTTGTTTAGAAGCCAAATGTAATGAAAATATGTATAAAAGGCTATCGGTGATAGACTCAAGGATAATATGCTCTAAAAATTTCAAAGACAACTGCGCATGCATGGCAGCAGAGCACGGGTCAACGAAGTCTACGTTGCCGAACTGTGTTGCTACAGACAACAGTCAGCTCATTTGCCTACGGTACATTACACATTACACATTCAAATATATGAGGGGAATAATAAATATTAAAACCAATTTCGATCAATCGTCATGAGAGAAATATTAATTCATGTCTTGATGACGTTGCGTCCACTGCTCCACAGATTTACTCTGCATGACGTTGGGAGGCGAGAACAGCTGACACAGCTTTGTGAAGATATGAAGTATAATTTTTCTCAAAATGGCAATTGGCTAACGATAAGGTCATTGAAACTGCTTGCAGTAATTACCATTTATTGTAATTTGAACTGCATAATAAGTAAAAATGTCATACTTTTCGCTGTTAATGGGCATTATGATTGTAAACTAACACATCCAATGTTACAGTGAGAGACCACATTTATAATCCTTTGAATAAGCAAACAATTAACCAACTCCAGGGAATGCTGGCCGATCACATCGAAAACCCCAGATATCTCGACAAGTAACAGTTACTGTCATTTTAGGGCCTTATCCAGTTTGTGCCTTGAAAATGACATATGTTTACATGTGGAAATAGGACTTCTGACGAATTTATCCAGCTGCATTCTCGCATACAACATGATGGGAGAAGCTTAACTGCTCCTTGGGCAATATTTTGAACGTTATAGTCTTCTTAATTAAAAGGATACAAAGTCCTAATCAAAAAGGCTAGGAAGTTCTCCATTATTATGTATGCAACTGATATGTTGACGAACACATTTTTTAAACCATGAGTCTGTAAAACTATGAAATGTTATTACTTTGTTCCAAAGTCTATATCATAACACCATCGTCACTTCTGTTTGAGTCAATTTCTGAACAATATGATTGTAAATTTACAATGGGAGGTTCAAGGCACATATCCATCATCACTTCCCTGTCAAATTCTTCTTTCTGAAGCGTTTCAGCATGCCGCACAGACAGTGCGCCAGCTGCAGGTGGAATGTTGTCTACTGCCTCATTGCCTATTGTCTCGTGCACAAGCGATTCACTGTATGTTATCTTGAATCATTCATTTCTTTCTCCCACATAGCCTTAAAACCCTTTGCCCAAATCATTTCTATGGGGCTACACTGACAGTGACATGGGGGTAAATGTTAAACTGTGTGACCCCATTCACATGCAAGAAGGTCAAGTTTGTACATTCTGTCATGTGACTTGTATAAATTGACAGGCTGCAGGAGATCGGCACGAGTCTGGTTTATACGGTGCTTAATATTTTTGTTTTTAAGCTAGAGAAAAATATCCGCTTTTCCAGTGTTTGTAATTGATGTTTTCTCTATAACATTTGAATTATAATTGACAATGACCAACTTCAAAGCAAGGTATGACAAGAATTGTGAATCACATCATGAAAATGACAGCGTTCATTTCCAAATGGTAATCACTGCTGTTTTTCTTACACGTAAATAAAAGTTTAATCTCAGAAACAAAACCAGAAGAAGAGCCAACACGAAGAATAATTATCCAAGAACTTATTCCTATGAGAACTTTAAATCTGCCACTACCATTACACATTTTCCAGCAGATCTTTTTCAAAATATTCTGACTGACTCATCAAGGTAATACAATGATGAACTACCTCCTTCTCTTGTATCATGAATCTTTATATGGGATATAGTTCATGCTGCATCTATGTCACTTCTTTGATCTAAAACTCTCTTCTTAATGTATCTGGAACCGCATTTACATTGACGAAGCTGCATAACTATTACAGGTTTATGTGATGTCGGGCATTCATCATTCACATCAAGCATTTTAAAATAGCGTTGTTAAAACCATCCATTGGTGTTACAGGTTCCTTGCAATTTCAGTGTTTTCCAGGCGACACGAAACCAACTGTTTCTGTGGTTGCTACAGCTCTGACACTTTCATTTACAATTCCTTTTACAGTTCTCTTGCCGACACCACCTGGTTCTGCAGTCCGTTCTTGTGTTTTCAAATGTCAACGGTAGGAGACCTGCTTTCAAATTCACGTTTGAAAAAGTTATAAATGCAGTAAATAATCCACCTCACCTGCTTGTGAAACACTTCACATTTATTGCCGTCACTTGACTTTTTTTTTTAAATCACGCTTAAACATTTACAGATACATGTTCACAGTTATACTGCTGCAAGGAAAAAAATGAAACAATAAAAAAATTGACAGTTGAATGAATAATTCGGTTGTCACCAAGTACGGCAACAGTGCAGCATGTAGAAGTGAGATTCTCGCTCTCTAGCTGTAACTCTCTGCCAGTGCCTAGTGGAGGGGGATACGCAGAATGGCTGAAAACTGACCGCCTTCTTACATGACGCAAACTTTAGGATCAGTTCAATCAGTACTCTTGTCCCCACACACAAAAAATTGTACCAACCCTTTGCAGTTAAACTGTTGTTTCTTTTTTATGTTGTATATCATACCGTGAATTCAGTGTTATGCGGCATAGCTGCTGTTTTAAAATGTACGGCGGCATCATCATCGGAATCAAATGCTTTTGGCATTTCTGTTGCAAATTATTTTAAGAGTAAGCCATTGCTGATGCATTTCTGAGCTTTAGGTAATTTTAAGTGTGCGGCATATGACGCAATGAAACTCTCTTCTTCGAGATTCGATGGCTCAGTCAACTCATGTACCTCTACCTTTAAGTTATTGACAAGAGGACATTGTTCGTCATAGGAGTAATGCCTGTGTGTCACTTCACGGAGCAAAAAGAAATACATATTAAACTTTGAGGTTTTTCATTGGAATTATGTACAGAAAGTCCTTTATCTCCCATTCCTCATGACAAACGCTCTTTTTTTAAAAAAAAGGCATAGAAATAACCGGAATGAAACTAGAATGATGGCCATGGCAATAAACACAATGACAACTTGAATGATCGTGTGATGTTACTGAACAAAATGCCTAGAGGAAGTGTACTAACAAAACAGTGATGCCTCTTCGAAGTCAAAAAGATGCTGCCCCACTGAATTGCTGATAAGCAAACGAACTGAGGGCTGCTGCTGCACTGTGACGACACTGCCCGAGTAGTGTTCGAGGAGGAAACACTCATTGGAGGGAACTATCTTAAGAGTCACACTGTTCCAGTCCTGCCTTAATCCCTTAACATAAAACCCTGAGTTATCTTGATTTTATTTTGACAGAAACTTAAAATCCCTAGTACACTTGGGCAACTTGAGAACAGACCTAAAAAAAAAAAATCCCCACTTATATCCGTTTCAGCACCGACAGTTACATGTTCAGCCACTCAAGAGTATCTGGTACTACATTTGTAACCTGGCTGTCACGTTTTGGTTGAGGTTGTTGTCACCAGATATTGTCTTTACTGTGTGGAGCTTTGGACCTAGACAACACAACACATGCTTTCACACTCTCTCTTATATTGTTGTTTAGGCAACGCTTTCAGAAAAAGAATTACTATAATGATCTTGAGTTTGACATTGAATTTAGTAGCTCAGAAAGTGAAGAAGAATATGATGTTACTTAATTAGAGACTGAAAGTGACGGCAGTTAGTCAGTTGAATGCCAAATGTTCAGCAATGGTTAGAGATAAATACACTCACTGTGCTTCAGCTAGCTCCTTCAAGATTTATGTTCACAGAAAAATGTTGTGAAATACATGGTTAGACTTCATAATTACACATAAACTAAAAAATGACTTCAAGTTTCAGTATAATCAAGAGTCCAGTGCGTGAGTATACTCGGGATTTTATCATTGGTGATTTTCAAAATTTTGTAACTCATTATTTTGAGCTTTTAAAACCATCTTTGTGTGTTCATATGTAATGTCATTCATTATAGGATGTATTTCATTAATAAAAAAAATATTTTTGGAACATAATTTGGAAAAAAAGTTACGTTAACCCTTTAATGACCTCTCACCCCCCCCCCCCCCCCCCCCCCCACAGTATATATATATATATATATATATATATATATATATATATATATATATATATATATATATAAAAACACAGATGATGTGACTTACCAAACGAAAGTGCTGGCAGGTCGATAGACACACAAACATACACACGAAATTCAAGCTTTCGCAACAAACTGTTGCCTCATCAGGAGAGAGGGAAGGAGAGGGAAAGATGAAAGGATGTGGGTTTTAAGGGAGAGGGTAAGGAGTCATTCCAATCCCGGGAGCGGAAAGACTTACCTTGGGGGAAAAAAGGACAGGTATACACTCGCGCGCACACACACACACACATATCCATCCGCATATACACAGACACAAGCAGACATTTGTAAAGGCAAAACTCTTTGCCTTTACAAATGTCTGCTTGTGTCTGTGTATGTGTGGATGGATATGTGTGTGTGTGTGTGTGTGTGTGTGTGTGTGTGTGTGTGTGTGTGCGCACTATAAATATCGTTTTTCGAAAGCATTACTAAAGGAAGAGTCTGAGAGTCCGTGTTTCGTTGTGTAAAGGCGATATCTACTGGTAACCTTTTCAAAGAAAACACGACAGCCAGGCTACAAATGTACTACCATATGCTCGCTAGCAACCGAACATATAACTACCAGCTCTGAAGCAGATATAAGTGGGGTTTTATATTTCCGAGGGTCTGTCTTTAAGTTGCCTGTGAATACTCGGGATTTTAAGTTCCTGTCAAAATAAAAAAAATGAGATAACTCGGCGTTTTAAGTTAAGGGGCTAATGCTGTCGATACACATTATCCTAGCTTTTCAATGGTTTGAGGTAGGTTAAAAAGGAAGGGCACATCATTTGGACTTCCAGAATGAAATAATTTTTTTTTTTTCTATTTCATACTTTTTCAGGTTGCTGTGTCAAAATGTGAAATCCAGAACATTTAAATACCATCTAATTTTGTACCCTATTCCTGAACTTACATCATTTCCTATTCAGTCACTACTATGATTATATGATTAATCTTTTTTTTTCTTCCTCTGTCATTGTTCTCTTATGACTGTTATTTTACTGTCTGTAATCAAGTTCAGAAGCTGTTGATGAAAACTTAAACAATATCAGATTTTGTATGTAACAAGAATACTGTCAGACTGAATTAATATATCACACTGTCTTCATGCTGATTTTTTTTTTTAATGTTGTACTACTTTGTTTATTGTGTACAAGTTATCTCAATGATCTCTTTTCTTCAGGATTTGGGACTTCAAAGTGTCATCAGAAGCGGTGGAGACAGTAAAGCATCACTCAGAGTTCGTGTATGGTTTGGACTTCAATAGCCATGTGGTAGGACAGATTGCTGACTGTGGATGGGACTCACTCGTTCATGTTTTCAACCCTCGTTCTCTCAGTACCGTGCCATCCATTCCTATAAAGTGAATCATTCCAGTTTTCTTCGTGGTTTTCCTCCTCCTAGAATTTGTTTGTCAGTGCATCATCTGGTACATAGATCCCTGCCTCATATTTAAGTGGAAATAATGTAATCATTAATGAAATTATGAAGTAGGGATGATGGAATTTGATGCCAAAGAAGGTGACCACTCACCTACAATAATGAAGTTCTGAGCCATGAATGTGATCCACACATTAGAGTATGGGTAGATCTATTTTGTTTGAGTCTGCAGAATTACACATGAGCTGTAATAGTAGCTGGTAATGACCAACAACTATGTGCTTATACACCACTGTCTTAAAAACATTCAAGCTACTTTACTTATTATGGTATTGTTTTGCTTGCTAATGAAGTAGTGATACAGCTTTTGAGCATATGTTTTGGAAACTTAACACTCATAAGCTAGATTCACTGCAGTGGCTTTGAATAAAGCACTCAGAAACTTTAAGACAAGTTATGTAAGCTTTTCATGCCAAGATCTTTGGTGAATGACTTGACATGTGTATTCCTCCAGATAAAAGTTATAGTACCTGTAGCCTTTTTAAATAAATTCACCAGCAGAAATAGTTTGTGGAGACAAGGAGATTTCTATGAGCTGCCTTAATTATAATGCAAAAACTAAATTGTTTTCTTTGCAACTGTGTACATCACTGTTCATTTTCATCTTAAAATTTGAACATTTATTGTAGTCTGAGCACAGTGCACACAAGATTTTAGACTGTTTCAAACTGTGTAATAATAAAATAACCATCAGTCTAATGTTTAATATTTTTCCTTACTCATTTTGTTTAAGTTTACAAACCTTCAAAGTCACATACATATTTGTATTTATTTGTATTTACTCGTTGCTGGTCATTCTCTCTAAATACCAGTGATATGTCACACAAGTTAAATTTTTTGGGATTCATATCTCTATTTTAGTCGTTGTAACTGTGTTAACCATGACTTAATTGTTTAAAACAATAAAATAATACTAGTGATCACTTTATTCTTATTCAGTTCTTTTTATTACTCTTTGTACATGTGGTCATATCTATTCATGACTATAGATTTTTTACTTCATACTGAAGAAGGGAGTGGTTTTTTTTAATAAAAAGAAAAGAAAGTAAAAAGTCAACTACTGTATTGATTACTACTAATAGATTCAGGTTTCCATGTTTATCAAATCTCCTAATTAATAAGTACATTGTACAGTTTTCTGTCGTGTATTTATTCAAAGTGAACAGCATGGTGGCATCAATTTTTGTACTTATTCAGTGAGACACTTTTCTCCTTTAAGTGTTATAATATGCAAATGGGAAGATGTCAGTGTCATGTGATTGAAGATGTATGTATATCAACATAACTTCTGAAGTTTTCCAATATTTAATTGCACAAGAAACAGATTAAATTTTACTTTTACCTACAATATTTCTGTAACTTAATTTATAAATCTATCTGCCATTTACCAGTGCAATATAAATGTTAGCCCCACCTTAAAGACACAAGAGTAATAGTGTGATGTAGCATTTCACTAAATTAATGCTGGAATTGTTTTGCATCTCTGGATCTTGAGTATGTTTAATAGACCACTTCTTATTTAATAGATGTTATCTCATAAATGGTTTTAGGATTTTTATGGCACTTGACAGGACTTTCACCACTGTTGAAGCTGAGTGTAAGCAAAAACTTATCTTGGTTATCTGTGTTAATGAAGCTGTACAGCCTTTTCATAACTGGAGAGGCTGGTTCAATCAACATGTAACACAAAGACAAGGGCATCTCCTTTATAACAGTATCTAGTAGAGCATTATGAAACAAGGCTGTCTTCATATTTTACAGCTGGATAATTTTAGTTAAATATTTGGCCATACTATTTTTAAAATAATTATTACAAAAATGTGGACAACTTCAGTATGATTAATAACAGAAAAGCCTTGCATGCAAAAGAATCAGAATCTTAGGTTTGCGATGAAAGCATTGAGCCTTAAGATTGTGAGACGATTGCTTTTTTTTGGGGGGGGGGGGGGGAGAAGAGACAGGAAAATAATTATTTTCCATAGCTTTTGATTGCACATGCTTGCATTTTGAAACTATGGTTTTAAATAGTTTCAATAGTATGTCACTTTACAGTTGTTGGCCTTCTTCTGCTATGGAAGCAACAGCTTGAGGTTGTTTTTTGTAGTTCTTTTTTTCTTTAAGGAGTGCAATACATTCTGTAATATGATCTCTACCATCCGTCACCCGAACGTAAGCTGTTGAACTAAATAAGCTCTCCTGTCCTCCACAATCTCAAAGTAATCTGCACACATTCCTTATCACATAATGCTGGTTAGAGTTAAGAAACAGACATAATTAACCAACTTGCTTAACAGTTGCAAACAAGCAAGTCTAAATCTATCTACAATTTACATAAACAATGACATTTTTTAAATATGGTACGTTCCACTATAACAGCAAGATTTCAACAAATGTATGTTTACTTTCTAATGGGCAATATGGTACCTTGCTATCCACATTACAAGATGCATATTTCCCACATTTGGGTTATAAATGTGACACTGATATTTGTGTCATACACATCCACATCATATGTACCTATGAGGTTAGACATTTTCTTCATAATATTTCAATATTATGGTTACAGATAATCCACTACTTATTTATGTTGAGAAACATTCATTATCATTTTTCTGAGCTGGATATACACGGTAACATTATTTCAGTTTAATATTTAAATACATCCACTAGATTTGACTCATCAAGAATAATTACTATTAGGTTTGAGACCAAGCTGCTATTCATCTGTTTTTAATGAATTCATATACTGAACTGCCAGTTTTGTCTCAGAATTGCTGTGTATAGTGTGGATAATCCCTTTGAAGGTGACAAAGGAAAGCTTCATAAATGGTAATCTGAGCAGAATACTCAGCAGCATGTAGCAACAAAACAATGGAAGGGTTCCACACATTGTCAGTAATTACAATCTTCAGTTTCTTACTAATTTAAATTTGTTTACCTTTTGATATCATTCTTGGAATATTTTTAGCAGCACAAGGCAGGATGTCATATGAAACTTGGAAAACAACTGCGTCATGTACATACACTATTTTATTTATTCTTGTGTTACAGAATCATTAATAATATCTATGTTTAGAATATATTGCGTGTTTCCTAGTTTTTCAGTTTTAACATCTGGAGTACTTACAGCACAGATCTGTTAAAAAATGTAGCTTCTATGGATTACAAAGATAACTAGATAATTACACAGTTGAAATGCATTATAATCATTTGAAGTGCATACAAAATTAATAACATCAAGCTGACTTATTGTCTCCTGAACTAAGTATTTTTAAAACTGAAGTTGCTTCATTACTGTAGTGTCTTAGGTTCTTTGAACATGTTCATGGTTTATAACTAATGGTTCATAAACCATATAAGTTCATATATAAACTGAACTGACTTCATAAGATTTTCATTGTAGCAAATTAAGAGAGTCAGAATGACAAGGACAGAGACTACAGAAAATTTGTGGAATAAGTGAAAAGAATTTTGAAGTCTATTTCCATTACAGAAATCCACAAAACTTAAGACTTGGTAACAGAAGTTTTATTTATTGTTAAATGATACTGTTAATTTTTAATGTTGATTTAAAGGTCCACACACACTAATTCCATAAGACTGTTATTGTGTTTTTATTGTTTTTGTAACTACAGAAGTTTATGGGGTTATGCAACTAATGAATCCGAATTATTTGTGTAGAAAATTTGTATAGACTGAAATTGTTGATTGAAATAAAATAGTACAATTAATAATGAAATTTATTTTCATTCTCTACACAATTTCTCATCTATTGTGTTGTCTCCCTTTCCCCAAACTTCTTCCCCCCCTCCCCCGCACATATAGCTTAACATGTGACCTACATATGTACAGTTACAATCAATCAGGGTAACTTTTTTGCCAGTCAGGGTATCTTTGAACTATGTATTACTTTTGTTTCAAATGGCTGCTGCTCCACCAACTTCCATTATTTTGTACTAAAAGTGTCAGTTTGATTACCTTTGACTTCTAGTTAGTATTTCAGTCATCTTTTCAACTTCCTACAAGCTCTTAGGCTTGTGGTTATCCATTAATTATACTGGCTGTGAAGAGATGTCCTTACAACAAATGATTTAAGCTGAATAATTCCAGGTCTAGTTAATTAGTAACATGTTCTATGGATCATTTAGAACGATAGATCTTAATGGTGTGGAATGAGTCATTACGCGTTCACATCGCAAATTAATTTGTATGAGGGTTGACCCAGAAGTAAAGTTCCCTCTATTTTTACAAATGGACATCTGTTTATTCTCATAGAAATTTACGTAGTTACAAAGAAAAACTTAGCTCTATATTTCTACATAACTTCCATTTTTTTCTATTTATTTTTGTAGATGGTGCTCCAATTCCTGTATCCCCATTCGTAGAACTCTGGCACCTACCCATTGAGGAAGAATTTCATTTCTTCTTTGACTTCATTGTCGCTCTGGGAGCATTGGCCAGGCAAGTATGATAATTGTTAGGCACAAGGTGCGAACTGTAAGTTGGGTGGAGCATGACACTCCAACCAAAGTTTGTCAAAAGTTCCTGGGTGTGGCAGAACACGTGAGGTCAGGTGTTATCGTGAAGCAGCTTTACACCTTCTGTCAGTCGTCCTCTCCACCTGAGTTTTCATAGCGTGTCGCAATGACTGTCTGAGTTGTTTATTGCCCCACGTTCCATGAAATCAGTCACCAGTATCCCCTTACGATCCCAAAACACTGACCATGAAGCAGCACGAGTTTGTTTGAATTCCTTTGTGACTGGTGACCCCGAGTGATACCTTTTGTGGTGTCACCACCAGACACCACACTTGCTAGGTGGTAGCCTTCAAATCGGCCGCGGTCCGTTAGTATACGTCAGACCCGCGTATCGCCACTATCAGTGATCGCAGACCGAGCGCCGCCACACGGCAGGTCTAGAGAGACTTCCTAGCACTCGCCCCAGTTGTACAGCCGACTTTGCTAGCGATGGTTCACTGACAAAATACGCTCTCATTTGCCGAGACGATAGTTAGCATAGCCTTCAGCTACGTCATTTGCTACGATCTAGCAAGGCGCCATTACTTGTTGCTATTGATCTTGTGATTCATGTACCGTCAGACCGACGTTCAGCATTTATGGATTAAAGTTAAGTATTCCACCACCTACGTCCGTTTTCCTAAATTCTAATTTCCTTGTCCAGTTCCAGACATCACGCCAGCCTGCGTGAGCTAAAACGCGTGCCTTTCGGCTTCCTCTATTAATAGGGTGTTGGCTCTCCTGCCAACCCACAACACCTTTGTTTGGATTTTTCTTTCATTTTGGAAGTGAAACAAAACACACATTTCATCTCCTGTAACAATGGAGTCCAACAATCGTTTCTTGTGTTCTTGACACTTTTGAAGAAACTGGCGAGCACAGTGAAGGCATTTCTCCTTGGGTTCTGCTATCAGCATATGCGGTACCCACTGAGCACTACACTTGTGATACCTCAATTTTTACATCAAAGTTCTTTCAACTGTACTGTAAGAACTCCTATGAATCCAAGAAACAAGCTCACGGATGGTGACCCGTTTCGAAAGGCTTCACATCGGACCATCTCGATAACCATTTCCGAAACTGAAGGTCTTCCACTTAAACTCCCTGCACCATTTTCGGACATGTTGAAAGGACATATACTTGTCAACTGATGACGAATATCTATGGGTGAAGTCCTTTTCGTGAGCAGAAACTGAATTACAGAGCAAATCTTGCACGTGAAGGGATCAACAATGGCCACCTCCATCACAGATGGCTGCTGAGCTAATGCTGGCAATGCAGCGAAGTGCGGCTGGTTGGAATCGGGAATGGGGGAACACCCACACACAGCAGTCTTGAAGATTTTGCCTAGCACCTTCCCACGCATCTGAAGCTCTTTGGGAACCTTACTTCTGGATTAGCCCTCATACCTATGGTACGTTCTAAGCATTTGCAAACAGAAAAAAGAATATACAGATGTAAGGTAGTAATTTGTATCCACCAACTTTTACATGTTACAATAAAAGAAATTATTCTACAAGATAGAAGGAGTTGTGAAGGAGAAACTTCCTCAGTTTGTTATCAAACTGTACTTTGCTGTCTGTCAGACATTTTGTATTATTTGGTAAATGATTAAAAAGTTCTGTTGCAACATTGTAGCTCTTTTTGTGCTAAAGACAACCTTATTGTGGAGTAATGAATGTAAATTTTTCTTCTAGTATTGTAATTATGTACCTCATTGGGTGTCTTGAACTGTAGTGGATTATTGACAGCAAACTTTATGAGGGAATAAATATACTGTGAAGCAGTAGTCAGAATGCCCATCTCCTTAAACAGACGTCTACAAGATGATTGGGGATGAGCACTACATATTATTGGCTCAAATGGCTCTGAGCACTATGGGACTTAACTGCTGTGGTCATCAGTCCCCTAGAACTTAGAACTACTTAAACCTAACTAACCTAAGGACATCACACACATCCATGCCCAAGGCAGGATTCGAACCTGCGACCGTAGCGGTCACGCGGTTCCAGACTGAAGCGCCTTTAACCGCACGGCCACACCGGGCGGCAGCACTACATATTATTCTCACAGCACGTTTTTGCACAATGAAGATTTTCTTTCTTAAAGATGAGTCACCCCAGAAGATTATTCCATATGATGTTATTGAATGAAAATATGTCAGCTTACCAGTTTGTATCTTCCAAGATTTGCAATGATTTTAAGTGCAAATCTGGCTGAACTAAGTTGTTTTAGGAGTTCCAACATTTATTTTTTCCAATTTAAATTCTCATCATATAGACCCCTAAGAATTTTGAAGTTTCCACCCTATTTATTATTTCCTCACCGTGTGTTACACTTATCATTGGTGTAGTACCTCTTGATCTGCGAAACTGAATATGGTGGGTCTTTCTAAAATTGAAGGTGAGACCATTCACAGAAAACCAGTCAATTACACTGCTAAGAACTTTACCATTTCTTCTGTTTCTGTACATATGCTTGGAGTGATTACACTAGCAGTATCATCTGCAAAAAGCAATAATTCTGCTTGCTATATATTAGATGGAAGATCTTTTATATATACAGTGTGAGTTAGGAGGAAAGGTATGTGCTTTGCGACATGATAGTATTAGTGATTCTGAACAATAATCTTCATATGGACATATGCCCTATTGCTAATGGTTTCCGCGATAGAACACTTTTAATATCACTTTTGTACATTTTTCTTTAGTAACACGAAAACTGCACACTCCAATGAAAACTTGTCTCGGTACACAATTAAACTAAATTAAATTTACTACAAAAAAGGTCCTATCTATTTTTTGTCTAGGACTAACAGTTTGTGCGGAGAAATCACAGGAATACTGAAAATCTCGCACCACACATGCGCTGTAACTTAGGTACATTTTGTAGGCCAGTTTGAGGTAGTTTTCTGACTTGATAGACCACAAGCGTCCTGTATGAAAATGTTTGTCTCAACTTCCCCTATATTACTGTGATACATTGTAAACAATGACAATGAATAATACGTCAAATAAATAGAAATGTCCACATCAAGTTTTTTTTGTTCAGAATCAGTCAAAACATGCACCTTTCCTCCTGACTCACCCTGTATATATGAGGAAAAGTAGTGGACCTATAATTGAACCTTTGGGAACCCCAGATGTAACTTCTCCTGTCAGATTTATGTCCCTGGACTATATTGCTTGAATTACTAAGTACAACTTTCAGCATTCTTTTGGTTGGATATGAGATGATCCATTGGTTGGCTATATCATCAATGCTATAAAATGTTAATTTATCTAGGAAAATACTGTGATTCATACAGTCAAATGCCTTAGAGAGATCGCCGAAATACCAACTGATGCTATTGTATTATTTAATGCTTGCACAGTGTAGTGAGTGAAAGTGTAAATGGAATTCTCAGCAGAGAAAACCTTCTGAAACCCCAAAGTGTGATTCACTAAGGATACTATTGTTGCTAAGGTGAGATACTATTCTAGAATACATCACCTCAAAAATTTTGGAGAATGATATTAATGAACCAGATCAGTAGTTATTGACATGTCTGTCGACACCTTTTGTAAAGAGAGGTTTAAGAACGGCATATTTCAACCTCTCTACAAAAATGGCTTGAGTTAGTGATGTATTACATTTTTCAGAGAAGGCTGGGCTTGTTACATGGGAACTCTATTGAAAACAGTGTCAAAACCAGATGAATTTTTTTGAGAAATTTTCTTAATTTGTGAAGAAGCTGATGATGCATTCATATGATTGAATTTTATGAAACTTACATTTTCAGCATACTGCTCTTTCTCCCTTTGCCTTGTACTATATTTAAGAAATAATTATTAAATGCGTTTGCTACCTGTGACTTATCATTTGTAGCCCTTCCATTCAGTTCAATAGAGCTTTGTTTTGTTGTGTGTCTGGCTGGCTGTCCCATCTCTCACTTAACTATATTCCTATTGCCTTCTGTCTGTTGTTGGAAGTACTGATACCTGACACTATGTGCATGTCCTTTGATTATTTAATAACCTTTATTAGTAAGTTTGAATATTTTTGTAGTGTGCAACTACTCCAGGATTCATACTTGTCCTTGCCAAAAATTTGTTCCCCTTTTCCTTTTACAAGATACTTTAATCCCTTTAGTGATCCATGGTTTTTTTTTTTTTTTTTTTTTTTTTTTGCTGGCTGCTCAGTGTTCCTTGTTACTAGCTTACGTGGAAATCTATTTTCAAATAATTATATGAATTTATCATAGAAAAGATTAAATTTTATGTTAGCATTTAGTTCATTATAAGTTATATCCCGTGTCATTTCCCGAAAACTATTCTTAAAAACATTTGTCGTGGAATCATTAATTATTCTAACTGATTTCTACTAAGGAGTATTCATACTGTAAGGTGCTATGTTATTTATTCTAACTGACTGTGCAGCATTATCAGAGAGAGCTTTTGTTACTCGGTAAACAGTTATTTTCTTACCCTGAGCTTCATCAAAGAAAACAACATAAATTAGGGTCCTACTGCCTTTCTCCACCAATGTTGAAAGTTAATTACTGAGACTAAATTGTAGGAGACAAATAAGGTTTCCAGATCATTTTTCCTATCAGAATCCTTTAAAAAATCTACACTGAAGTCACCTTAGACTAGTAACTGCTTGGTGCTGTCTGACAGATAGTACAGTAAGGAATCCAGATTCTTCATAAATAATTCAAAATTTCACAATGGAGATCTATTTACAGTTACAATTAAAAGTGAAATTTTTTCAACATTTATTCACAAGCAAACGCCTCTGTGTGGTGATCACTACAAATTCTACTTGTCTCATTGTTTTTGAACTTGTGTTCTGTCTTAATGTATGTAACAACTCCTCCTTTTCCTGTGTTATTTCTACACGAGTAAGCTACAATAGCAAAATCTTTTACCTGTAACTTGTCTAGCCCTGTGGTTATTTGGTGCTCAGACAGGCACAGGATGTCTGCTCTCTAAAAGTTTGCAAACAGACAAGAACCTCTAGATTTTCCTGCTGAGACTTGGTTTAGGTTTGAAATCAGTATATATTTGCTCGTCTGCTGACTTGCTAGGCCTAATGCAGGTGAGAATTTTCTTTCAGGTTTTACTCCCTTAGCCCTTTAAGATCCCGCTTCTCCACAAGGCAATGGCAATGGTATCCTCTTCTAATTTCCCATGAAGGATGGGTTGTCTCATCTGCCATCTCTGCCATTGTGAAGATCTCCTCCTCTGCTGAAGGTGTCATTAAGGTCTTTGCCGTAACCCTGGGCATGGATTCCACATTATAGCCTGTGAAGCTGGGTCCCTGCCTAAACTTAGCTATCCTTTCCACCCCCACAGCGTGGATGTGCCAGCCACAAGAATTACTCGAGTAGATGACAGAGAATGTGGCCCTATCTCCCTTGAGCTGGGTTAATGGTTGTGTATGATGCCACAACCGAGCCCAGCTTATAATATATTCTAAATGATTAACATCTCTGATTTACTGGAGAGAGACAGAAGCTGCAGCACAGAAGAAACTTAAATGGTTGGAACAACACATTCAAAAATTTTGGACTGAAAATAAGTAAAACAAAGACAGTAGAAATGACCATCAACAGGTAATGAATGACCTGAAATATATTTCTAGAAGGAGTCAAAGTAGAATCTGGTTTCCATTTCAGGTACTTAGAAAGCTAGATCTTAAAACACACCATTAAGCAGCAGGACACAGAAAGCATCTAAGTTTTACAGTCGAATCAGAAATCTTCTCTGGGATGATAAAATGTCCCAAAAAGTTAAAGTGATCATGTACCACACCTATTTCGTACTGATCCTAACATATGGTTTAAGCCAAACAATGGCAAATCCAGGATGGAATGTAACAATACGAGAGAAGGAAAGTTGCTACTCACCATATAGTGAAGATGCTGAGCCGCGATAGACACAATAAAAAGATTCACACAATCATAGCTTTCGACCATTATGGCCTTTTGTCAGCAGTACACACACACACACACACACACACACATACACAAACGCACGCGCAAGCGCAACTTGCACACACATCTGCAGTCTCGCATACACACACACACACACACACACACACACACATGCTCACACACACTCACTATAGTTTCAGCTCTCTGAGACTGCAGATGTGTGTGCAAGTTGCACTTGCGTGCACACGTGTGTGTGTGTGTGTGTGTGTGTGTGTGTGTGTGTGTGTGTGTGTGTGTGTGTGTGTGTACTGCTGACAAAGGCCTTAATGGCCGAAAGCTATGATTGTGTGAATCTTTTTATTGTGTCTATCGCGGCTCAGCTTCTCCGCTATATGGTGAGTAGCAACTTTCCTTCTCTTGTATTGTAACATATGGTTTAGAAACATGTACCCTACTAAACGAAGACCTCAGCAGAATTCTGGTAGCAGAAATGAGATTCATTAGAATTGTGAACCAAACCACTAGACAGGGCAAAATCAGGAATAAGAAATAAAGTAGCTGGTATTGAGGTTCCCGTTACCACTGTCATTAATAAACACAGCCTT
This sequence comes from Schistocerca americana, assembly GCF_021461395.2. Classification (NCBI taxonomy): domain Eukaryota; kingdom Metazoa; phylum Arthropoda; class Insecta; order Orthoptera; family Acrididae; genus Schistocerca; species Schistocerca americana. The sequence continues at coordinate 192,728,649 of NC_060126.1, forward strand.
CAGTGGTATGGGCACTTAATGAGAAAGAATAGTGAAAGATCTGCAAAAAAGTATTTCAATCTGAACCTCGTAGGAAGAAGACTATGGGAAAAACCAAGAAAATGCTGGATAGACTGTAAGATCAAATTTGAAAGAGAAAGCACACAAATGGGAAGTTGTCCTGGAACAGATGATGTGTGAAGACAGATGCAGATGGCGAGCACTTATACATCACATCCGGGGGGCTGGTGTCAGAAAACGACGATGATGACAACACGAAGCTCTTCTACCTTACTACTCAATCCTCTCATATTCTGATGAAATAAGCTAACCGTACTGTTTTGTGCATTATTAAGCATTATACAAATATCTTGATGTTTCAAAGCCAGCTCATATTACTGAATTACCACTGCTTGTTTTTTTACTTCTTATTAACACCTAATTTCCTCCTGAAATAATCTAAATTTATCTGTAGTATTAGAAACAGGGAAAATTGTTATTGTTTTTAAGACTGGTCTGAAGTTATCCTGAATGACAGTGTAACTTTACACCAGCATTAAAATTGAAATTTTACTCTAATAGGGCATAGTTAGTGTTGTGGCGTAACAAGACAGCTACGCCACACTGAAGTAGCCGAAAGGCACGCGTTAATCTCACGTAGGCTAGAGAGAGGTCTGAAACAGGATACGTAATGAATGGTAGCAAGAAAAGTACGTAGCTGCTATAATACTTAACTTTTAATCCATCATTTGTATACATCATTCCTTGATGATACAAGTGAGACTCTATCTTAAAATGGTTAATGGCGCCTTGCTAGGTCGTAGCCATTGACTTAGCTGAAGGCTATTCTAACTGTCTCTCGGCAGTGTAGTCGCTAGCAAAGTCGTCGTACAACTGGGGTGAGTGCTATCCGTATCTCGAGACCTGCCTTGTGGTGGCACTCGGTCTGCGATCACTCAGTGGCGACACGCGGGTCCGACATGTACTAATGGACCGCGGCTACCACCTAGCAAGTGTGGTGTCTGGCGGTGACACCACATTCCTCCCCCGGAAATCGGCGAACGGTCGTGTTATAAGGCTTCCGCCCGCCGTGGGGAGGACCCCATGTTGACGCATGCAATGTGGTGGGGAGCCTAACAACAGGCGAGGGTGTGCCACCTGCACCCGGCCATTCGGTCCGAGGGGAGCTAGGAAACACCTGAAAACCTAGTCCAGGGTGCACGTCAACATGCGGTGTATGCGCCGGTAAAGAGACAGGAGGGGCCGAAGGGTCGACCTCCATTGCATCGGGGTATCCGACGCCATGTGGTCCGGAGCAGGCAAGAGTTCCATGGCGGAGGACAGCTGGTCACGGGAAGCGATCGGCGGCGCGTGACCCAGGGAGGCGCTTGGCGGCTGCAGCGAAGCGTCCACTGCGGGCGGCGCCGGCTGAAGGACAGGCGGCGGCGGCGGAGGCGGCAGCGGCGCGTCGCCATGGGGCAAAATGGAAGGCATCGTCGGTAACACCTGGGGATGAGGCGAGCCAGTAGATGGGTCCCCAGGGCGCTGACCGGACGGCACCGTCGCTGAAAGCAGAAGGGGAGCGGCAGAACCCGTGCGACGACAGAGGCGCAGCTGATTGAGATGCCGACGCACCTCACCAGAGGCCCCCAAAACCAAATACATCGCGCGGCCGAGGCAGCGAAGAATGCGCCCTGCGAGCCAACGCCGTGAACCTCGATAGTTGCGATAGAATACAACGTCGCCTGGAGCAAAAGCAGAAGTCTGCCGCTGCACAGGAACCTGATGCGGCGAATGCAGCAAAGACATCAAGGTTCGATGAGGACGACCGTGGAGCAACTCAGCCGGCGAGCGACCATCTCGGGGCTGAGAGCGATACGATGACAAAAAGAGCAACAACGCGTACTCCCGAGAATGCGACTCTTTCAACTTCAACATCTGTGACTTGAAAGTCCGGACCAATCGTTCAGCGGCACCGTCTGACTGAGGCGAAAACGGCGCGGATGTCAGACGTTGAATACCATTGGCCTGGCAGAATGACTGAAATTCTGCGGACATGAATTGTGGGCCATTGTCGGAAACAATAGTCTGCGGAAGACCTTCAATGCAAAAGATAGCAGACAACGCTTGGATGGTGGCAGAGGACGTCGTGGAAGACATTCGGACAACAAAAGGAAAATTACTGAAGGCATCTACCAGAATGGACCAGCAAAATTGATGTGCAAGCGTTGCTAAGTGGAAGTGGCTGTTGGCCATGCAAAGAATTTCCGCAGTGGTGCGGATTGTTGTTCGGCACACGCCATGCAAGAACAACACATATTCGTAATCGCAGCATCGATTCCGAACCAAGTACAGTGCTGACGAGCAAGTTGTTTCGTTCGCACTATACCCCAATGTCCTTGGTGAAGAAGCCGTAAAACAGAGGACTGTAACGAACGTGGGACCACGACTCTGGACTGATCATTATCAGAACACAACAACAAAACACCACGTCATAAAAAAAGTCTCTCCTTATGAGCAAAAAATCGGCGAACCAACGGATCCTCGATCCGAGACTTTGACAAAGGCCATTGCGTAGCAACAAAACGCAAAACGGTAGCAAGGACAGGGTCAGCAGCCGTGGCTGTAGCTACATGACGAAAATCAATCGGAAACGATTCAACCACTTCATCGGTTTCCGCATCAATGAACAGGCAAGCAAGTTCGCAAGAATCGAATGCTGTATCCTCAGCAACAGGCAAACGGGACAACGCATCAGCGTTTCCATGCTTAGCAGTGGACCGATACAAGATATCGTAGCGGTACCGCGAGAGGAAAATAGACCAGCGAATGAATTTCTGCGCTGTACGCGGAGGTACAGGCTTGTTCGGATGAAAAAGCGATGTCAAAGGTTTGTGGTCTGTGATGATGGTAAAGTGACGACCATACAAGAAATCATGGAACTTAGTAACACCAAACATGAGAGCCAAAGCTTCTTTCTCGATCTGGGAATAATTTCTTTGCGCAGATGAGAGCAATTTTGACGCAAAGGCAATAGGGCGATCATGCGACCCATCTTTGTGCGCAAGCACAGCACCGATCCCGAAATCCGATGCATCTACCATCAACAAAAGGGGTTTCTGGGGATCGAATGGCGTAAGGCAAGTATTAGAAAGCAACGCCGATTTCAACTGGCAAAAACCGCGTTCGCATTCCATCGTCCAGACGAACGGAACACCCTTACGGCGTAAGCTATGAAGCGGAGCTGAAATGGAAGAGGCATTGCGCAGAAAGCGATGATAATAGTTAATTTTACCCAACACACTCTGTAGGTGCTTCACATTCTGTGGCGAAGGCAAATCTTGTATGGCACAGAGGTGCTCTGGACTCGGATGTATGCCTTGGGCATTGATGACATGCCCCAGGTATGGTAAGTCACGAGCAAAAAACACACATTTGTCCTTCCGCAAGCGAAGACCATTTTGTCGCAATACCTGAAATAATGTTCGTAGGTGTGCTAAATGCTCGTCGGCTGTCTTTCCGGAGATCACAATATCGTCCAGATAGTTCGCAGCAGTAGGGACCGACGCACAAATAGTTTGTAAATATTGCTGAAACAATGCAGGGGCGGATGCACACCCGAATGGCAGTCTTTTGAATCGGTACAAACCAAGATGCGTGTTAACCACCAAGACGCGCTGGGATTCGGCATCCACTGGGATTTGCAAGTATGCATCTGCTAGGTCCAACTTCGAAAAGTATTTACCCGGGCACAATTTATCAAAAAGATCTTCCGGGCGGGGTAAGGGAAAAGTTGCAATCACGAGTTGTGGATTCACTGTTGCCTTGAAGTCCACACAAAGTCTCAATTTTCCAGAAGGTTTTGGCAAAATTACTAAGGGTGAGGCCCAGAGAGAAGCTTGCACACGTTCAATTACACCTTGTGATTCTAAATTGTGTAATGTTCTTGCGACCTCATCACGCAATGCGTGAGGAACATTGCGCGCTCTGAAAAATTTCGGTTGCGCGTTGACTTTCAGTTCCAAATGTGCTTCATAGTTCTTAGCGCAACCAAGGCCCGGTGCAAAAATGTCTGCAAATTCTTCACATAGCCGAGAAACACTGTCTGAAGGCACAGTCTGATTCACTGATAGGACCTGATTTACAATAGACAAGTTAAACAACTGAAATAAATCTAAACCAAACAAGTTCACGGCAGTAGAAGAACGTAAAATGACACAAGTTTTGTTTGTCCCTTGTATGTCGCAAGAAGAGTGCACTGTCCTAACACAGGGATCTGCTGTCCTGAATATGTAGTGAGCTTAACAGGTGCGGAACGCAACGGAGGTTTGCCCAGTTGTTTGTACGTGTCATGATTGAGCAATGAAACTGCAGCTCCGGTATCGAGCTGGAATGGTATGACCTTGCCATTAAAGTCCAAATCTACAAAAAGTTTATTGTCCTGCTGACGACAAGAGCGACTGTCTCGTGCAATTGGAACTGATACAGGTACAGCAGCACTTGCTAATTGACGCGATTTCCGGCGACGTCGACGCACAGTATTTGTGGGACGAACACAGTCACTGTTAGAGACAGTGGCACTGGACGAAGTGGAATTAACTACATGAATATCCATGGGCGAAGGTTCACGAGCCTGAGTAGTCTTGGTTCGATTCCAGCGCGAAGCAAAAGGCCTGGAATGGTTGTGATTGTCTGATCTGAGCTTTTTCTGGCAAACACTTTGAACATGTCCTTTCTTATTACAGTAAAAACAAATAGCTTGGCGTGACGGGCAATTGTCACGCGAATGTCTAGTTGCACACCGCGGGCATGATTTCACTGCATTTGTGTGCTGGCGCGGCACACCTGGTTTAGAGCGTGGCGGCAGCTGCGTGGACGTGCGCGAGGGCAGTTTACCGGGCCGTGCAGCGTTTTGTACGAAAGAAAGTATACCTTTTTGCAACGACATTGACCGTTTCTTTGAAATAGGTATCTAAAGCAGACAAAATTTCTTCGTAGGACAGAGTTGCTACGTCGCGTCGGGGAAACAATTTCACTATCACACGGTACGTTTGCACCCCTACACACGCCAATAAATGAGGCTGCCGCTCGTTACCTTGAATTCTGTAGGTGGCGAGATGAAATCCAAACTGGCGTGACCATTCCGTCCAGGATTCTACGTCTGCTTGAAAATTACGGAATGGCGTTGCAACAGCGAGTTGTGGCTGCTGTAGCGGTGAAGCGGCGGCTGCCGCATCGTGTTGCAGTGCACGTTGACCCTGGACGAGCTGTCCAAGGGCATCCAATAACGCCTGCGTCTGCTGATTCTGCAAGCGATAAAATTCGGACAGAACATCGGGAGATTGTGGCGAAGCCATGACACAAGTAAATGTAAGCAATTAGAAAGAACAAGACCCTTTCCGTTGACTCGTCGCCAACTGTTGTGGCATAACAAGACAGCTACACCACACTGAAGTAGCCGAAAGGCACGCGTTAATCTCACGTAGGCTAGAGAGAGGTCTGAAACAGGATACGTAATGAATGGTAGCAAGAAAAGTACGTAGCTGCTATAATACTTAACTTTTAATCAATCATTTGTATACAGCATTCCTTGATGATACAAGTGAGACTCTACACTCCTGGAAATGGAAAAAAGAACACATTGACACCGGTGTGTCAGACCCACCATACTTCCTCCGGACACTGCGAGAGGGCTGTACAAGCAATGATCACACGCACGGCACAGCGGACACACCAGGAACCGCGGTGTTGGCCGTCGAATGGCGCTAGCTGCGCAGCATTTGTGCACCGCCGCCGTCAGTGTCTGCCAGTTTGCCGTGGCATACGGAGCTCCATCGCAGTCTTTAACACTGGTAGCATGCCGCGACAGCGTGGACGTGAACCGTATGTGCAGCTGACGGACTTTGAGCGAGGGCGTATAGTGGGCATGCGGGAGGCCGGGTGGACGTACCGCCGAATTGCTCAACACGTGGGGCGTGAGGTCTCCACAGTACATCGATGTTGTCGCCAGTGGTCGGCGGAAGGTGCACGTGCCCGTCAACCTGGGACCGGACCGCAGTGACGCACGGATGCACGCCAAGACCATAGGATCCTACGCAGTGCCGTAGGGGACCGCACCGCCACTTCCCAGCAAATTAGGGACACTGTTGCTCCTGGGGTATCGGCGAGGACCATTCGCAACCATCTCCATGAAGCTGGGCTACGGTCCCGCACACCGTTAGGCCGTCTTCCGCTCACGCCCCAACATCGTGCAGCCCGCCTCCAGTGGTGTTGCGACAGGCATGAATGGAGGGACCAATGGAGACGTGTCGTCTTCAGCGATGAGAGTCGCTTCTGCCTTGGTGCCAATGATGGTCGTATGCGTGTTTGGCGCTGTGTAGGTGAGCGCCACAATCAGGACTGCATACGACCGAGGCACACAGGGCCAACACCCGGTATCATGGTGTGGGGAGCGATCTCCTACACTGGCCGTACACCACTGGTGATCGTCGAGGGGACACTGAATAGTGCACGGTACATCCAAACCGTCATCGAACCCATCGTTCTACCATTCCTAGACCGGCAAGGGAACTTGCTGTTCCAACAGGACAATGCACGTCCGCATGTATCCCGTGCCACCCAACGTGCTCTAGAAGGTGTAAGTCAACTACCCTGGCCAGCAAGATCTCCGGATCTGTCCCCCATTGAGCATGTTTGGGACTGGATGAAGCGTCGTCTCACGCGGTCTGCACGTCCAGCACGAACGCTGGTCCAACTGAGGCGCCAGGTGGAAATGGCATGGCAAGCCGTTCCACAGGACTACATCCAGCATCTCTACGATCGTCTCCATGGGAGAATAGCAGCCTGCATTGCTGCGAAAGGTGGATATACACTGTACTAGTGCCGACATTGTGCATGCTCTGTTGCCTGTGTCTATGTGCCTGTGGTTCTGTCAGTGTGATCATGTGATGTATCTGACCCCAGGAATGTGTCAATAAAGTTTCCCCTTCCTGGGACAATGAATTCACGGTGTTCTTATTTCAATTTCCAGGAGTGTATCTTAAAATGGTTAATGGCGCCTTGCTAGGTCGTAGCCATTGACTTAGCTGAAGGCTAATCTAACTGTCTCTCGGCAAATGAGAGAAAGGCTTCGTCAGTGTAGTCGCTAGCAAAGTCGTCGTACAAGTGGGGCGAGTGCTATCCGTATCTAGAGACCTGCCTTGTGGTGGCGCTCGGTCTGCGATCACTCAGTGGCGACACGCGGGTCCGACATGTACTAATGGACCGCGGCCGATTGAAAGCTACCACCTAGCAAGTGTGGTGTCTGGCGGTGACACCACAGTTAGTATACATTTTCACTTTTCCAAAAACTGAGTGATGAGATGTAAGACATTACAATGTCTGTTGTGAGATGTAATTTGCTGTGTGCCCGGTATTTTCAAAAAGTGGTACAAAGTAACCCTATTGACGATACTGTTCATTGTCACCAGACTGCTGGGAACAACACGTTATCCAGAAGTACTATTAATCTATTTACTGCACAGTTGTCAGTAGCCTGATTCTTGCCTGAGGCCTAGCACAGTGTGTGTTCCAGAATCACAATAGTTTTGCAGGTAACAATTATTTTACAGAAACTCTTAGAGAGAAGCATCAATATATTTACCACAGTTTTACATCTCTGCCTCAGCTGAATACAACAATGTAATAAATTCACTTACTGGGAATTGAGAATAAAGACTGTCACTTAATGAAATTTTACTGGAAGAGACTAAAATCACTTCAGTTCAAGAAGTGAGAATTAAAAGAGAAATTTCAGTGATGTGTATCTGTCTAGTATATGTGCATCTCTACTTTCTCGATTTATTGCTTTTGTACAAAACACAATGTCATGGTATGCTTGAAATAGTGGAAAAGATTCCCCAGTCTGTCTCAGTCTTTGACAATAACTGCTTGTTCTTGTAGTTGGTCTTGCCCTATGCAAGATCCCAAAACACACATAGTGATGGCCAGAAATTTGGAAATCCCCATTTCACAAGTTCAGATAGCAGTAGAATGTGACTGTCATTAGATATATGGGCAAACTGAAATGTCTCTATAGCTCTTTGTGATAATTTTCCTATGTATGATCATTCTCATCTTTGTGGATTGATTTTTTTCATGCACTAGTAGTCTACTTTCGTAATGATGTCTTGTCTTAACTCTGTCTGCCATCCTGGACCAACTGTGCACATGAACATCCTCTCTCTCTCTCTCTCTCTCTCTCTCTCACTCTCACTCTCACTTCCACATCCTACAGCCATTTCATTACATGATACACAATTCAAATTACACAAGCTAAAGACAACAGTAATATCATCCATTTGTGTTAATTTGATATATACAAATAAAGCTTTCAAACAGTTTATAACCCATTATTCAAACTGCATAATGAGAAATTTACAGCACCAGTTTCAAGTATCTGAAAACTTTTTATCAGAGATCCCTCTTAACAAGAGCCAACACTGTATTGTACTACAAAGCCTTTGAAGGCTTTTATTTGAAGAAAACATGCATATTAACTGATTTCTTATTTTTTCTGTGTTAATTGAGGCTTAACTTAATGATATGGGCGAGAGATGTATGAAGTTAGTTTTCTCGGAAAGTGAGCTCTATATCTTCTCTTACCACTATTTTGCAGGTGGGGGTGCAGGGTGCTTGGGTCTGAGAAAGTGAGGTTTCCTTGCAGTTTGTTATTTAACCCTGTAACTGTAGGCATAACATGTGTGTTCATTTTTGCTATGAGGAAGTGGTATGGTATTGCGCATTTAAAAATGAAGTGGCTCTGCTGTTGATAATAATGGAGAACTTGCAAGTGTGTGTGTGTGTGTGTGTGTGTGTGTGTGTGTGTGTGTGTGTGTGTGTGTGCATGCGTGTGTGTGAATGCAAAACTCATTCTCTCTGCATTACAAAAATTTTTGCAGCCTCCCATCCATTAGCAAACTGACAATCCCTTGACACCTTCGGATGTGCCCCATCGACTGAACCCTTCTTTTACTCAAACTGCACCACAAATTTCTCTTTTCCCCAATTCAATTCAGTGTCAATCTCATTAGTTACCTGATCTACTCTTCGATATTTTCTGTAGCACCACAATTCTAAAAATTCTACTCTCTTCTTACCTGAACTGTTCATAGACCTCATTTCACTTTCACACCAGGTTACATGTCAGACAAATACCTTCAGAGAAAGGTGTCCCTAATACTTACTTTAATATTCAGAGTCAATAAATTTCTTTTTTCACAAACACTCTGTTTCTGTTGCTTGTCTGCATTTTGTATCCTCCATACTTTCATTAGTTATTTTGTTGCCCAAATAACTCACTACCTAATCAAATTTCCTCAGCATTGTGTGATTTTATTTGGCTACATTACATTACCCTTGTTTTACTTCTGCTCATTTTCATCTCAAAATTTATTTTCAAGACACTATCCATTTTGTTCAACTGCTCTTCCAAGTTCTTGGCTATCTCCGACAGCATTATAATGTCAGTAGCAAACCTCAAAGTTATAATTTTTTTCTCCCCGAACCTAAAGAAGGAGAGGAGTGGGGAAGACAGGTGGATGCATTGGTAGACGGCTGCAAATAAACAAGGTGGAAGATGAGAATGGGGAGGAGATGATGGACATATGGTGTGGAAACTGTTTGGTTATCACAGGTTGAGCCCATGATAATTACGGGAGTGGAGAATGTGTTGTAAGGATAACTCCATTTGCGCAGTTCAGAAAATCAAGTGGTGAAGGGAAGGATCCAGATGGCTCGGGTAGTGTAGAAGCCATTGAAATCAAGTGTGTTATGTTCAACAGCATGTTGTGCCACAGGCGGTCTACTTTGGCCTTGGCAGTGGCCGTTCATCCTGAGGGACAGCTGGTTGGGGTCACACCTATATAAAACACTGTGCAATGATTGCAGCAGTTATGGTAAATGACATGGCTGCTTTCACAGGTGGACTGGCCCCAGATGGGATAGGATAAACCTGTGACAGTATTGGAATAGGGAGTGCTGGGTGGGTGGATAGGGCAGGTTTTGCACCTGGATCTTCCAAAGGGATATGATCCTTGTGGCAAGGGGTTGGGGTTGGCATTGGGAGTGGCACTCACCTGTTGGCAGACTAGTCCCTGCACACTCCACCAGGCAGCATTTGTCTCTCCCCCCACACATACGGTACTATCCCTTCCTCTTCCCTGCCCCATCCAGATTGCTGCTTGCATCCCACGTGATAGCTGCATTCCGGTCCAAGATGGTGAAGTCAGCAGTCGTGTATGCATGAGGTGTGCTAGCTTGTGTGTATGAATGGTGTGTGTCTCTCTTTTACTGATGAAGGCTGTGGCCAAAAGCTTTATGTGAGAGTCTTTTAATTGTGCCTGTCTGCAATTTGATATGTCTTCATTAGAGTTCATAGTAATCTGTATTTTCTTACAGTGTTGATATTCCTACCTGGAGTTTCTACTACCTGAAATTCTCAAGAATTGATTTGTCAATGGAGTAGAACTGATGTTCAAAGCCAGAAAACCCAGTGGTGCTTATCACAGTCAAATGAGAGCTACCAATTTCATGATGCAGGTGCAGAAAAATTAGCTCCCCAGCCTATCCAAAGCTAATATTGTAATTGTTGAAATGCTCTTTTATCATAGATGACAGCCTAGACACAAATTTCAGATTTGAATAGGATACACCTTGGTGACGAGAATGACAAAAAGAGCTCTTCGTATTGTGATCTGGCTCAACCAGAGACTGAAGAAAACGCAACTGAAGTCTAGACACATAATAGGATGACACTCTAATGGGAGTATTTGTGTCGATCATAGTATTTAACAACATGTTTTTGGGCATACAATTAGTATGTATATGACAGGACAGTGCATAGTGTACACTGACTGACACAAATACATTACCTGCAATAATACTATGTATGCAGTTATTAAAAATACATGGTTTTGTCATCATCAAAGTCATATCATATCCCTTAAAAACCCATACATGTTGGTGCCCCATCTTCCATTAAGCAATTATGATGGTATGAGTACCCTGCTCGCACATTTCACATGACTTTTATCTTTGTCACTAACTTACACATTTTTTATTCACAGCATCAGTGCCACAGCTGACAATTTTTGTGAAACAAACATAAGATGTCAAATCCTCATTGTGAGCAAGGAACAGACAAGAAAACTCCACCATTCGAAATGCTTCAACTGAGTAAAACAAAACACGCCATGACAAAACAGCACAGTTCAGCAGTTGTATGCAAAATAACAACATAAAAAACTATTTACATAGTAACTACTGATGCAAATAAAGAATTTGACCATTTTTATTATGGAAGGATTCGTACAGTGTAAAGTGCAACACCTCAGCACAATATTAACATAGTGACAGTAACAACACCATTTAAAATGATGCATAATATTATGCTGTAGATTACATCATCATCTGCAACTGCTTTCCTGTCAAGCACATTATTCTCAGTAGCAGACAGTAGTTTCCTCCAACAGTAGTTCCCTCCAGGACATCCAGACGAGGGACTATTTTTGCCTCTGGAGTATTTTACCCAAGAGAATGCCATCAATCGTTTAATCATACAATAGAGCTGCTTGCCCCTCAGGAAAAAATAAAGGTGCTGATTCACCTCACTTTCAGCCATTCACAGCAGCAGCATAGCTATGCCTCGTTGGTTTGTGTTAACAGGGTCTGATCAGTTACTTAACCAGATAGTTGTTCCTGCAACTACTGAAAAGGCTGTCACCCCTCTTCAGGAACGATATGTGAGTCTGGTCTCTCCACAGAGCCCCTCCAATGTGATTGCACCTACGATACAGCTATCTGTATCACTGAGGCTTCCAAGCCCCCTCACTACGGCAAGGTTCCTGATTCACAGGGAGGACTTAATATTATGATGATTTCAATTTGTCACCTATGTTTTAAACGTCTCCATGACCAGTGTCACCATATATTATTGACTATATTGTGCTACATGCATGGCCAATCGCCTGCATAGGGCGTACATTTCACCTCAAGGTAAGGCATCTTACCAATGTCTGCCCTAAATGAACAACAAGGTGACAGCATAATTCTGAAGCCTGTCGGTATGCATGCAACAACATACTTACTAATATGTTCCAAAATGCCGCACATAAAAATGGGATTTTCCGGTGGCTATACCTCAGTTTATATTGGTGATAAAAACGTAGCGCCAAGTGTTTCAGATAGCCCTTGGGCTGGGGACCATTTGTATACCTAACAGAAGGATCGTCTTAAGAGTTACCTACAGTACAGGTTCAAAGTATGATTACTACACTTCTCCTCCTGCTTAGACAAATGGAGCACATCAGCTGGTTCTTTTTGCATTTGATGTGGTTTGTAGAGGACTTCAAGGGACTTATGAAGACATCATTACTTCATGAATGATTACTCAGAAAACCAGAAAAAAGTTTTATTTTTTTATTACATTTTCACCCTCATCAAAGGACCAAAACCCAGCCAAAGATTTCAGGATGGCTACACACAACATATGGCTGAAATTTTTATGAATATTCCTAAGACTCTGATCTCAAACAACCTCAAAAATTTTCTTGATATCTTTATTCCTTTTCCAGATACAGAGGTTTAAAGTTACCTTACTTGTGCAGTGAAAACATACTTTATGAAGTGATGCAGTATGGAAAACCATGATGCAAAGTGTCTTCATTATCATAGGAAGGGTTCTGGAAACTCGACGTCGTAGTACTGAACCACATACAAAATTTAAGTGCATGTAAAATGTGGTCTGAGGAGTAAAATTAGTTTGCATTATTTAAATTTCACATAAGTAAACTACCAAAATTTTACTGACCCATAAATTTCTTTATGCCCTGCTGTGGTGGGGAAAAGAAGGGAACCAGTGGAAAAATGCTCCTATTGGAGCACAAAAAAGGTGAGTACTCTCCTCTTTATTAAAAGACTCTGAAAAGTAGGGTACCAACTGTCTCATTCTACCTTCTTAAGCACCTTTAAAAACGTCCACAAAAATATTGGCAAGCAAAAATATTCGCACTTTTTGATGCTGAAAGAGGAGGAGATGGTGGCAGCAGAATGAGACAAAGAAGTAATAAATACTGTTAACTAGTAGACAGTAGTTGTGGTATAGAAAGAGCGAAGGAATGACAGAGAGAGAGAGAGAGAGAGAGAGAGAGATAGGCAGGCCATGGAACATAGCAGACAGTGAGAGAATTGTGCTAGGTAAAGAGTGAAGGAGACAGTGCCAATGGGAGAGGCTAATGTATGAGCACCAGTGATAATGAGAGACAGAGTCTATAACAATGACAATGAGCAAGAAGCAGATAGCGACAGAGAAGCGACAGCAACAGTAGGAAGAAATGAATGAGATAGTAGCAGTAAGAGATAACAAGAGAGAGACAGTGTTTGTGTGATAAGACAGCAGCAGTTGTAGTTGGACAGAAAAATGGTGTCTGTAGCTGTGAGACAGGAGACAGTGACAGTTGGAGAGCAACAAAGGGATAATGAAATGAGTTGGGCTGAATGAGTAAGCGAGAATGGGTAATTGGAAGTGGATGGACATGAGAGACTTATAGAGATGGACTAGGGGTTGTAAGCAACCTACAGTTAGGGCAGCTTGTGGGTGTGAGATGTGAGCTGCATGTTAAAAAGAAAAAAAGAGTGCAAATTTGTTCACATTCTAACATTTTTTGCAAAAATTTTTAAACTTGGTGAGAAAGGTAGAATGAGGCGGCTGGTACCACACTTTTCAGTCAGTCTTTTGATGAAGAGGAGCATATTCGCCTCTTTTTGCACTCTGATAGGAGCGTTTTACACTGGTACTAGTATGAATAGCATTTCAAAATTTGGAATCTCGTGACGTATATCCCACACAGTATAAAACAGAAGTAATCTCTGGCATTCCTCAAGGAAGCGTTACAGGCCTTCTGCTGTCCCTGATCTACAAAAAAGGATTTAGGAGAAAATCTGATCAACGCTCTTATATTGTTTGCAGATGATGCTGGCATTTAGGGTCTAGTTAAGTCATCAGATGATCAAAACCAACTGCAAAATGATTTAGGCAGGACACATATACAGGGTGTTACAAAAAGGTACGGCCAAACTTTCAGGAAACATTCCTCACACACAAATAAAGAAAAGATGTTATGTGGACATGTGTCCGGAAACACTTAATTTCCATGTTAGAGCTCATTTTAGTTTTGTCAGTATGTACTCTACTTCCTCGATTCACTGCCAGTTGGCCCAATTGAAGGAAGGTAATGTTGACTTCGTTGCTTGTGTTGACATGCGACTCATTGCTCTACAGTACTAGCATCAAGCACATCAGTACGTAGCATCAACAGGTTAGTGTTCATCACGAACGTGGTTTTGCAGTCAGTGCAATGTTTACAAATGCGGAGTTGGCAGACCCCCATTTGATGTATGGATTAGCACGGGGCAATAGCTGTGGCGCAGTACGTTTGTATCAAGACAGATTTCCAGAACGAAGGTGTCCTGATAGGAAGACGTTCGAAGTAATTGATTGGCATCTTAGGGAGCACGGAACATTCCAGCCTATGAATCGCGACTGGGGAAGACCTAGAACGACGAGGACACCTGCAATGGATGAGGCAATTCTTCGTGCAGTTGACGACAACCCTAATGTCAGCATCAGAGAAGTTGCTGCTGTACAAGGTAACGTTGACCACGTCACTGTATGGAGAGTGCTACAGGAGAACCAGTTGTTTCTGTACCATGTACAGCGTGTGCAGGCACTATCAGCAGCTGATTGGCCTCGACGGGTACACTTCTGCGAATGGTTCATCCAACAATGTGTCAATCCTCATTTCAGTGCAAATGTTCTCTTTACGGATGAGGCTTCATTCCAATGTGATCAAACTGCAAATTTTCACAATCAACATTTGTGGGCTGACAAGAATCCGCACGCAATTGTGCAATCACGTCATCAACACAGATTTTCTGTGAATGTTTGGGCAGGCATTGTTGGTGATGCCTTGGTTGGGCCCCATGTTCTTCCACCTACGCTCAATGGAGGACATTACCATGATTTCATACGGAATACTCTACCTGTGCTGCTAGAACATGTGCCTTTACAAGTATGACACAACATGTGGTTCATGCACGATGGAGCTCCTGCACATTTCAGTCAAATTGTTCGTACGCTTCTCAACAACACATTCGGTGACCGATGGATTGGTAGAGGCGGACCAATTCCATGGCCTCCATGCTCTCCTGACCTCAACCCTCTTGACTTTCATTTATGGGAGCATTTGAAAGCTCTTGTCTACACAACCCCGGTACCAAATGTAGAGACTCTTCGTGCTCGTATTGTGGACGGCTGTGATACAATACGCCATTCTCCAGGGCTGCATCAGCGCATCAGGGATTCCATGCGACGGAGGGTGGATGCATGTATCCTTGCTAACGGAGGACATTTTGAACATTTCCTGTAACAAAGTGTTTGAAGTCACGCTGATACGTTCTGTTGCTGTGTGTTTCCATTCCATGATAAATGTGATTTGAAGAGAAGTAATAAAATGAGCTCCAACATGGAAAGTAAGCACTTCCGGACACATGTCCACATAACATATTTTCTTTCTTTGTGTGTGAGGAATGTTTCCTGAAAGTTTGGCTGTACCTTTTTGTAACACCCTGTATATGGTGTGGAAAAGGGCAATTAACTCCAAATAGCCGGGCACTGTGGCCGAGTGGTTCTAGGCGCTTCAGTCCGGAACAGCACTGCTGTTATGTTCACAGGTTCAAATCCTGCCTTGGGGCATGGTTGTGTGTGATGTCCTTAGGTTAGTTAGGTTTAAGTAGTTCTAAGTCTAGGGCTGGTGACCTCAGATGTTAAATCCCATAGTGCTTAGAGCCATTTTTGACTCCAAATAATGAAAAGTGTGAAGTCATCCACATGAATACTAAAAGTGACCCACTAAATTTGAGTTATGCGATAAACCACACAAATCTAATGGCTCGAATTAAACTAAATTCTTAGGAATTACAATTACAAAGAACTTATTGGAATGATCACATAGATAATGTTTTAGGGAAAGCAAACCACAGACTACAATTTATTAGCATAACACTTAGAAAATGTAACAGGTCGACTAACAACAGACACTTGTCCATCCTCTTCTGGAGTATTGCTCCACAGTGTGGGATCCATGATGGACATTAAAAAAGTGCAAAGAAGGGCAGCTCTTTTCTATTTTTGCGAAATGGAGGAGTGTGTGCCATGGATATGATACAAAAATGGGGGTGGCAATCAAACCAAAAACATTTTTCTTTACAGCTGGATCACTTCATGAAATTTCAATAACCAACTTTCCCCTCCGAATGTGAAAATATTTTGCTGGTACCCACCTACATAGGGAGAAATGCTCATCATCATAAAAGACAAGAAATCAGAGCTCACACTCAAAGATTCAAGTATTCTCGTTTCTTGCATGTTGTTCAAGTGTGGAATGGTAGAGAAACAGCTTTAAAGTGGTTCAATGAACCCTCTGCCAGGCACTTAATTGTGAATTGATGTAAAATATGCTTTAACTTACACAAAATGAAGTTCTTTTGTTCCTTTCCAAGCAGACCCAAGTGCTACAATGACTTGTTTGCACCCAGATTTGCCATAACTAGTTGCCACATAATATTGTTTGCTGAATTACAGTGGTCAGCGAGTTTCTGTCACAAGTAAATTTTATGTATAGGTTGCATAGTAGAGACTACTCTGTCATTCTGAGAGAATGTTAATCTTAATGCTAGAAATATACTTGCATTGCGTAACTTTTCAGCATCTGTGTTATCAATTCATGAGAATTGTTAATTTAGTCTATGAACCCTTACCACTCCAAATTTTAATGGTATCTGCTACAAGCAGCAAATTCTAAGAACTTTCCCTGCCAGACTAGGCCAAGCAATGTCGTACAAAATGCACACTAACATGCTGCCTCTTGCAACCTCTGCCCTTCTCCCTCAACTGATTACTAATTTCATCACTTCCATATACGCTAAATGACATCACCAAAACTGAACTGGACCATACAGTTTCTATCACTGAATCAATTTACTCCATTTCTTGCTACATTAGAATGAGTTGAATGTTTTTGCTACTTGGCCCTGTCCTCTGTTGACAGACACATTATCCAAGTCTCAAAAGATAGTGAAGATTAACGCAAATTTTAATTTATAATGGAAGAAATCGATATCTTTTGGGATAGCAGCAGATATAGTTCATGTTCTTGGATCAATTCATTTAACCTACCCCTATGTGTGCTAATTAGTTGGATAACATCACAACAGATTCCAGATGATAGGGACATTTACAAACTTTGTATACTTTATGCAGAGAATTGCAAAACAATATGCTGCTAGAAGCTTATTTCAGCTTTATTGCCTTCATCATTACAACTGCAAAAAATCACATTCATTTAAAAATTACATAATATATAATTCATAAAAGTTTTCTTACATTTAATGTTGTACTCATGTCCTGACGTTGTGGATGGACGTATGTGAACTTTGAATAAACCATTTTTGTTGCCTGTAATTGTTGTTAGTAATATTTTTACAGCGACATTTTAAAGTTGTTCAATAATATGATATTACACATACATTATACTACTTGTTTAACTATCTGACTGTTGTAGAAATTCAAGTTTGACAGCTAGTTGTTTACTCACAGATATTTATGTTGTTGTGGGTCGTATACCTACCAAACTATTATTGATGTGTTTGTATTCTCTGGTGTTTTGGTTATCCATTATCCCTATACAAAATTTTGTATGGGGATGATGGGTAACCAAATCACCAGAGATTAGAAAAACATCAATAACAGTTCCATAGATGTATGACCCACACCAATATAAATATCTCTGAGTGAACAACTAGCTGTCAAATTTGAATTTCGATAGCTGTCAGTTTATTAAAAAAAGTATCGAATGTCTACAATTGGCGCATAGTAAAAAATGCATTATAATATGCAAGCAACAGAAAATTATTGAACAACTTCAAAACACTGATGAAAAAAATATTACAACAAACAACTACTGACAGCAATAATGGTTTGCTCAAAGTTAGGACATCAGTACATCATCAAATGTACAAAAAAAAAAAAGAAGAAGAAGAAGGACTATAAATTATACATTATGTAAATTATCATCATCATCATCATCATCATCATCATCATCATCAGCCAATTCAGTCATTAAATGATGTGGCCTCTTTGAGTCGTGGATTCAGGTAGGCTTTCAGCAGTCTTCTCCAAGTGGGACGGTCTTGGGCAGTTCTCTGCCAGGTGATACCAGTGATCTTCTTGATGTCTTTGTCCCATCTGTCTGGTGGTCTTCCTCTAGGCCTCCGGTGCTCTCTCGGACTCCACTCCAGAACTAGCTTCGTCCATCTGTTGTCTTTTCTTCTTGCAACGTGGCCAGCCCACTGCCATTTCAAGGAACCTACTGTCGCTAAGATGTCATTAACCTTCGTCACAGACCGGATGTCATCTGCCCTTTTCCTGTCCTTTCTTGTATAGCCCAGCATTGATCTCTCCATGGCTCTCTGTGCTGTCCTAAGTTTCCCTTTTGTAAATGAGTTCAGTGTCCATGTCTCGCAGCCATACGTCATCACAGGAAGAATGCATTGATCAAATACTGCCTTTTTTCAAATTTACTTGCATTTTTGATCTGAATACTTTTGAATTCTTCCCAAATGCTTGCCAGCCAAGCTAGATGCGTCGATAGATTTTTGGCCTTATGTCTCCCTTCATATTTATAATCTGGCCAAGGTAGACATATTCACTGACCTCTTCTAGTAGACTGTCCTTGACTTTCACATCTCCAGCTGGGACCCATTTGTTGGACATTACTTTTGTTTTGAAAAGGTTCACGTTCAAGCCAACCAGCTGACATTCCGATGCAAGATCTGTAACTAAGTTTTGGAGATGGGATCGACTTGCTTGACACCCCTCATGATGCGGAATTCTTTAGTTGATTCGCCGATGTTAACATAAGCTGAAGAATTCTTGTAGATTTTCCTGAGCACTTCAGTGTATGCTGCTCCCACTCCTTGCTCACTCAAAGCTTGGAGGACAGCTACATGGCTAACGGAGTCAAATGCCTTTTCAAAGTCAACAAAGGTAATGCAGAGAGGCAGTTGGTATTCATTCGCTCTGCTTATCACTTCACTAACGGTCAGAATGTGGTCAATAGTGCTAAAATTGCTTCGGAATCCTGCTTGTTCTATAGGTTGGGCTGAGTCTAGGGTGGAACTAATTCGGTTTAACAAGATCTAACAAATTATATATAAATGCAATTGTTTGCAATGAATTGATAAAGGTAAAAAACCAAAATAAGCTTATATACTAAAATAAAATATCAAGCAGCCTACTGTTTTCCAGTTATCCACATAATGTCCCACTGCAACATGATATATGCTGCAGGTCCACAATAAAGAAACTTTGTATACTTAATTTACTAAATTGCAGTCATCAAAATTGTATTCAAATTTGCACCAATGGCAGTTTTCTTAGCCCATATAAGATACTTAGGGCTTCTAAAGTTTACATTACCTGAATACATAAAGGAGGTAAACTGAAAGACAACGTTCTAGAAAAGGAAGAGGAAGTAGACGGAGGTTAGGTGGGACATACATTGTGAGAATAATTTGCTAGAAGACAAAGACCTAAGTAAAAACAAAGCATCAGGGGCACACAACGTTCCATCAGGGTTATTGTGCTCCTTGGGAGAACATATTATAACGGAAATATTCCAATTATTATGCAAGGTTAAGCTGACCTTGGAAAAGATCGGTTTTGGTCCAGAAAAATGAAGGAACATTCGAGGCAATGATTTATCTTAGAAGACAGACTGAAGAAAAACGAACTTATATTTATGGCATTTGTAAATTTAGAGAGAGCTTTTAATAATGTTGACTGGAATACACTCCATGGAATTCTCCAGTTAAAAGGGATAAAATACAGGGAGCAAAAGTTTATCTACAAATTCCTCAGAAACCACACTGGAGGCACAGACAAAGTACATGAAAAGGTAGCAGCAGTAGTAGAACAGGAAGTGAGACAGACACACCTTGATGTTGCTCAGTCTGTACATTGAGAAAGCAGTAAAGAAAGGCTAGGAGAAATTTGGAAAGGGAATTACAGTATGGGGCAAAGAAATAAAAACTTTGAGATTTGGTGACGACATCGTAATTCTGTCAGAGACAACAAAAGAACTTCCAAGAAAGGAATTGATAGTTTTTTAAAAAAGAGGTTATAAGATGAATATCAACCAAAATAAACAAGAGAAATGGAATATAGTCAAATTAAATCAATTGATGCTAAGGGAATTATGAGCCATGTCCAAAAATGAAGACTACTCAAATGTCTAAAAACTGAGAAGGCAATATATTTATGAAAAATTAACAAAGTCACAGATGAACATCAAACAATATGTTTTAATGTGGCCACCATCAGTCTCACTGCACTTTGCGAGCTGAGAGACAAGCTTCGTCGCACCTCTGCCAAAAAAATTATCCCCTCACCTCTCTGGTCCATTGTTTTTTTGCAGTCTGGATCTCATTATCGGTAACTTTTTTCAATCCATAAACAACTTCAGAGAGGTGAAAGAAACTCAAGAAGCTAGGTCAGGGCTGTGAGTATGGCAGTTGATGATGTCTCAAGAGAATTAATCCAAGAGTTGCTTTGTGGCATTGACTGTGTGGGGATAGGCACTGTCATGCAACAAGCATACTCCCTCCAGTAACATTTCCCTTTTTTGTTCTGTATCACCCTACATAGCTTTGAGAGTTCCTCAGTACTGTGCAGCATTAATTGTTTTCCCATGGGTCAAAAATTTGATTAGAATCCCAAAAGGCAGATGCCATGATTCTCTGGGCCGAAACTATGGGTTTGAATATGTTTGCTGATAAGGAGTTATGTTACCACTGCATTGATTTTTTTTTTTTTCCCCCAGGGTGCAGAGGGCACCCACATTTTGCTGTCAGTCACAACATATTCAAGGAATTGTCTATCTTCCAGTTTGAAATGCTCAATAAATTCCCATGAACATGTGATTTTATTGACTTTGAGTTGAACTGTAGGTTGTTTTGGTTCCCACCTCACACACAATTTCTGAAAACTTAATGTGCTTTAGTTACAATTTCATGCAGATGAGATCACGAGATTCCTGTAAATACAGTGTTACCTCGCCCAAAGTCAACTGACAGTCGCCACAAATCATTTCTTCGATTTTGTTCACCATCTCATCAGTCACAATTGAGGCACACCCATTCCCTGATTCCTGTTGAACATTCATTCTGCCAGCATTAAAATCAGGACACCACTTGTACGATTCATCATGCCATCCCCATAAACACTTTTCCTTTTGCAAGGAGAAACCAGATTACATACCTCACACAGCAGCTGATGGGATCTGGAATAGTGACACTCATTTGAACATGGCACTATAGCCAGAGTTTTCAGCTGACTGAACCACATTACCATTCATTCTACTGCCAACAAGTTGTCATTTAACACATGCTGCCTACTTTGCCAAAAAAATATTCCTATGAGTATCAGAGGCGAAAATTATGCAAAATGTGTCTTCTGCAACCTACAGCCAGTGGCAGATTTACATATAGGCCCACTTGGTATGGGCCTAGGGACGGCACCTTAAGGGGGGCGGCATTTTTTTGCTCTGTACTCATTTTAACCTTTTGTGTTTTAAAATAACTGCGTTAACAAAAGAAATTTTCTAAATATTGTTAAACAACTTGCAAGTTTAAATAAGCCTTAAGAACGAAATTGTACACTAAAATCTTGAAAATATACATAACTTACTTGGTGACTGAATGGAAATTTAACACTGGCCTTCTGTCTGGTATCATCCTCATGACTGTTCAAAATAATCTGAAGTAAGCTGTCAGGATGGCAATCCTTAATACAATGTTTGAAACGTTATTATTCTGAGAATGTTGTCGGCTTCTACTTGTTGTTGTTATTGTTGTTGAGGTCTTCAGTCCAGAGACTGTTTTAATGCAGCTCTCCATGCTACACTATCCTATACAAGCATCTTCATCTCCCAGTACCTACTGCAACCTACATCCTTCTGAATCTGCTTAGTGTATTCATCTCTTGGTCTCCCTCTACGATTTTTACCCTTCACACTGCCCTCCAATACTAAATTGGTGATCCCTTGATGCCTCAGAACATGTCCTACAAACCGATCCCTACTTCTAGCCAAGGTGTGCCAGAAATTTCTCTTCTCCCTAATTCTATTCAATACCACCTCATTAGTTATGTGATCTACTCATCTAATCTTCCGCATTGTTCTGTAGCACCACATTTTGAAAGCTTCTACTTTCTTCTTGTCCAAACTATTTATCATCCACATTTCACTTCCGTACATGGCTACACTCCATAAAAATACTTTCAGAAACGACTTACTGACACTTAAATCTATACTCGATGTAAACAAATTTCTCTTCTTCAGAAACGCTTTCCTTGCCATTGCCAGTCTACATTTTATATCCTCTCTACTTTGACCATCATCAGTTATTTTTCTCCCCAAATAGCAAAACTCATTTACTACTTTAAGCATCTCATTTCCTAACCTAATACCCTCAGCATCACCCGATTTAATTCGACTACATTCCATTATCCTCGTTTTGCTTTTGTTGATGTTTATCTTAAATCCTCCTTTCAAGACACTGTCCATTCCATTCAGCTGCTCTTCCAGGTCCTTTGCTGGCTCTGACAGAATTACAATGTCATTGGCAAACCTCTAAGTTTTTATTTCTTCTCCATGGATTTTAATTCCTACTCCGAATTTTTCTTTTGTTTCCTTTACTGCTTGTTCAATATACAGACTGAATAACATCGGGGATAGGCTACAACCCTGTCTCACTCCCTTCCCAACCACTGCATCCCTTTCATGCCCCTCGACCCTTATAACTGCCATCTGGTTTCTGTACAAATTGTAAAAAGCCTTTCGCTCCCTGTATTTTACTCCTGCCACGTTCAGAATTTGAGAGTATTCCAGTCAACATTGTCAAAAGCTTTCTCTAAGTTTACAAATGCTAGAAACGTAGGTTTTCCTTTCCTTAATCTATTTTCTAAGATAAGTCGTTGGGTCAGTATTGCCTCACGTGTTCCAACATTTCTACGGAATCCAAACTGATCCCGATCTTCCCCGAGGTTGGCTTTTCCGTTTGTCTGTAACGAATTCATGTTAGTGTTTTGTAGCTGTGGCTTATTATACAGATAGTTCAGTAATTTTCACATCTATTAACACCTGCTTTCTTTGGGATTGGAATTACTATATTCTTCTTGAAGTCTGAAGGTATTTTGTCTGTCTCATACATCTTGTTCACCAGATGGTAGAGTTTTGTCAGGGGTGGCTCTCCCAAGGCTATCAGTAGTTCTAATGGAATGTTGTCTACTCTCAGGGCCTTGTGTTGGCTTAGGTCTTTCAGTTCTCTGTCAAGCTCTTCATGCAGTATCATATCTCCCATTTCATCTGAACACCATGTGACCACTGGTATAGGAACTAGGCCTAAGCACAATGAGAAACTCAGACAGGAGAGTACTGCAAATGTTAGAATAAGGAAAGGTTCTCATAAAAGTATAATTAAAAATAATGTAAGTATATTTCATCAAAATATTGGGAGTTTAAAGAATAAAGTAGATGAGCTTCTGGTTTGTTTAGAAGATTTAGAAGCTGAGAATGAAATAGATATACTATGCCTGTCTGAGCATCACATTGTTACTGATATGGATAAGGTAAATGTAAGTGGTTATAAGCTCTCTGCACATGTAATGAGAGAAAATATGGAGAAAGGAGGAGTTGCCATATATGTCAAAAGTTATCATTGTGCAAAAAGTATAGAAACAAAAAAGTTTTGTGTAGAGAAACATATAGAAGCATGTGCCTGTGAGTTTAAATTAAATAAAGGCACATTTATAATTGTAACTGTATATAGGTCCCCATCAGGAAATTTTCATCTATTTCTGAAAAATTTGGACTCCTTGTTGTGCTATCTGTCAGACAGGGGGAAGCAAATTATTATTTGTGGGGACTTCAGTGTAGATTCTCTGAAAGAGGGTAATAGGAAAAATGACCTTGAAGTATTACTCGGTGCTTTCAATTTGACACCCGTTATTGATTTTCCTACTCGGGTGTTAAAGGATAACAGCTCACTGATAGATAACTTCTTTATAGACCAAGATAAGTTTAACCAGATAAATGCTCAGCCTGTTGAGAATGGTCTTTCTGATCATGGTGCACAGCTAGTTACAATATATGACATAGCTCCATTCAGCAATTCTAAACAGTCCTCCAAATTAGTACGTTCAGTCAACGATTTAACAATTGCAAATTTCAGGGAAAGCCTACAGCAGCTAGACTGGGATGAGGTGTACCGTGAACCTGATGCCAATTTAAAATATAATTTATTTCATGACATTTTTGTAAATGCATTTGAAAACTGCTTCCCCAAGAAAATAGTTAAATATACTCGTAAGAAACCTTGTAACAAACCATGGCTTACTAAGGGTATAAAAATATCTTGTAACCGGAAAAGGGAAATGTATCTGACAGCAAGAAAGAGTAGTGACCCAGAAACTATCAAAAATTATAAAAACTACTGTGTTATATTAAGAAAAGTTATCAAAAAATCCAGGAGTATGTGTATCACGTCTGAAATCAGCAACTCTGATAATAAAATTAAAACAATTTGGAATATTATTAAAAGAGAAACAGGTCAACCAAGAGCAGAGGAAGACAGTATTACCATCAAATTGAATGAAAGCTTTACGAACAAAAAGTCAGAAGTTGAAAATATTTTTAATAATCATTTTCTAAATGTTGTGGATATAGTAGGATCCAGGTGTTCATTAGAAGATGCTAGGCTGTTAATGGAAGAGGCCATACCTATGCAATTTGATACAATTGAAATCTCACCCACTTCTCCCTCTGAAATTAGGAAAATAATAAACTTGCTTAAAAGCAAAAACTCACATGGAATTGATGGCATTTCCAGCAAAATACTAAAAGCTTGTTCTCAACAGATAAGTAAGATTTTCAGCCACCTGTGTAATAGCTCTCTGGAACAGGGCATTTTCCCTGATAGACTGAAATATGCTATTGTTATACCTTTGCATAAAAAGGGGGATAGATCTGATGTCAACAATTACCGTCCAATCTCCCTTCTAACACCTTTATCCAAAATTTTTGAGAAAGTAATGTATTCAAGAGTAGCTTCACATATCTGTATAAATGAAGTACTAACAAAATGTCAGTTTGGTTTCCAGAAAGGTTTTTCAACAGAAAATGCCATATATGCTTTCACCAGTCTAATTTTGAATGATCTGATTAACAAAACACCACCCATTGGGATTTTTTGTGATCTCTCGAAGGCTTTTGATTGTGTAAATCATGAAATTCTGCTAGACAAGCTCAAGTATGGTGGCATGAGTGGGACAGTGCACAAATGGTTTAATTCGTACCTAACTGGAAGAGTGCAGAAAGTTGAAATAAGTAGTTCTCGTAACATGCAAAGATCAGCACATTCCTCAAACTGGGGAACTATCAAGAATGGGGTTCCACAAGGGTCAGTCTTGGGTCCTTTGTTGTTCTTATTATATATTAATGACTTGCCATTCTATATTCATGAAGAGGCAAAGTTAGTTCTCTTCGCTGATGATACAAGTATAGTAATCACACCTGAGAAACAAGAATTAACTGATGAAATTGTCAATACTGTCTTTCAGAAAATTACTAAGTGGTTCCTTGTAAATGGACTCTCACTGAATTTTGATAAGACACAGTACATACAGTTCCGTACAGTGAATGGTATGACGCCATTAATAAATATAGACCTTAATCAGAAGCATATAGCTAAGGTAGAATATTCCAAATTTTTAGGTATGTCCATTGATGAGAGATTAAATTGGAAGAAACACATTGATGATCTGCTGAAACGTTTGAGTTCAGCTACTTATGCAATAAGGGTCATTGCAAATTTTGGTGATAAACATCTTAGTAAATTAGCTTACTACGCCTATTTTCACTCATTGCTTTCATATGGCATCATATTTTGGGGTAATTCATCACTGAGGAATAAAGTATTTATTGCACAAAAGCGTGTAATCAGAATAATAGCTGGAGTCCACCCAAGATCATCCTGCAGACATTTATTTAAGGATCTAGGGATATTCACAGTAGCCTCTCAGTATATATACTCTCTTATGAAATTTGTTTTTAACAACCAAACCCAATTCAAAAGTAATAGCAGTGTGCATAACTACAATACTAGGAGAAAGGACGATCTTCACTATTCAAGATTAAATCTAACTTTGGCACAGAAAGGGGTGAATTATACTGGCACTAAAGTCTTTGGTCACTTACCAAATAGTATCAAAAGTCTGACAGATAACCAACAAGTATTTAAGAAGAAATTAAAAGAGTTTCTGAATGACAACTCCTTCTACTCCATAGAGGAATTTTTAGATGTAAATTAAGAAAAAAAAGAAAAACAACAAAAATATTAAAAAATAAAATAAAAATAAAGTTGTTATATTAACTTAAGTATGTTGTTAAATTAACCTAATTATGTCATGTATTGGAAAATTCGACTCGTCCCACATCATTACGAAATATCGTATTCATGATCCATGGAACTAGTATTAATCTAATCTAATCTAATCTTCACCTACATCCTCTTCCGTAATATTGTCCTCAAGTACATCACCCTTGTACAGACCCTCTATAGTCTATATACTCCTTCCACATTTCTGCTTTCTCTTCTTTGCTTAGAACTGGGTTTCCATTTGAGCTCTTGATATTCATACAAGTGGTTCTCTTTTCTCCAAAAGTCTCTTTAATTTTCCTGTAGGTAGTATCTATCTTAGCCCTAGTGATATACTCCTTCTATTACCCAAGGATTTCTACTAGCCTTCGTCTTTTTACCTACTTGATCCTCTGCTGCCTTTACTATTTCATCCCTCAAAACTACCCATTCTTCTTCTACCGTATTTCTTTCCCCCATGCCTCTCAATCGTTCCCTAACGCTCTCCCTGAAACTCCTTACAACCTCTGGTTCTGTCAGTTTATCCAGATCCCATCTCCTTAAATTCCCACCTTTTCGCAGTTTCTTCAGCTTTAATCTACAGTTCATAACCAATAGGTTGTGGTCAGAGTCCACATGTGCCCCTGGAAATGTGTTACAATTTAAAACCTGGTTACTAAATCTCTGTCTTACCATTATATAATCTATCTGAAACCTTCGAGTATCTCTTCAACTATCTGCAGTTTCTTCTACTTAACCCTACCATATTTTCCCCGTGAAAATAACGGGACCCCTGAAAAGCTGTGATAAACTAATCAGCAGTTTCTTAAATACTGTAACATGTGTGGGCCCCAGTGTGTAAAACCCGACTCTACCTAAATTTCTCGTAGAAATTACGGGGAAGTAGAGTCAATCCTTATTTACTGTAATTAATGTGAAATATCTGTGGTCTTCAACATCCGGGCTTTGATTTAATGACACCCGTTCAATAAAACATGTTGATACTGGGAATGTTTTACATTTTTAAAAACATGTTTATACTTAAAGAACTTAAGCAGAATATATAATAACGTGTGAGACACACTTCACAACATTTTAAAAAGTTTATTCATGTATTTACTTAGTTACTTTTTTTGGCGAAAAAAGAAGAAATCAACTTTCATGAGCCTCATTTATTGTGCTGCAGCCTGCATGATATCAAAGTTCCCACTCTGTGCAACCGAATTGTATGTGGCACAGCAAATTTTATATTGAACTTCTTAACTAACTTCTTCGAGTTACGGTTATTTTTATTTTATGGTGGAACAAAAGGTGCAATTGCATGTAGACATAACAGCAGAATTCACACAAATGACAACAAACCACATCAACTGCCAACAAGACTATTTGAACTTTGTAGTCCGTCTTCTCTGCCCACAGAAACCGCTAAAATGTTATAAGTGCACTAAGATCCAATCCAGCACTCCTCACCGCAAAAAATTGCTAAATTTGCTTTTTAAATTACAAAGACAGCGTCAAGAATATTGAGAACATATCTGCGTCCCAGCTAAAATTCTGGCAACACCGTAAACAAAGCCAAAAAAGGGACTGTCCCGTTTTCTTTATGAGACGAATTCCTGCCGGCAGGTGTGCTTCTGCTGTTCTCTAACAACAGAGAAACAGGCGACAATGAAATTAAATTATTCTGCATTAGT
The DNA here is from genome assembly GCF_021461395.2 of Schistocerca americana. Classification (NCBI taxonomy): domain Eukaryota; kingdom Metazoa; phylum Arthropoda; class Insecta; order Orthoptera; family Acrididae; genus Schistocerca; species Schistocerca americana. The sequence continues at coordinate 192,756,890 of NC_060126.1, forward strand.
GTTCTTTCATAGCACAGTTAACGTCGAGTGATACGAGCTAAGTCAGTTCACCGCTCCGTGTTTAAAGGAAAAATTTTTGTGCTTGTGTGCCACGTTTAAAGTAAAAAGCTTTGCAGTCATGTGCGGTGTAGTACGATTGGAACTGGGTACAGTCTTTCTTTCCCAACAGTGAAAGAAGCAAACGTGCAAAATTAAGTGAGGCGGAATTTCGGAAATTATCGAAGGAAAGTCGAGAATGAGCAGCCAATAACGCTTGGCAGAGTAGATAAATTTTTCGCAAAAAATTTTGCTGGTTCCACTTCGAGTTCAAGTAATACGGATGATATTTCTGTCACTGCAGCTGATGCAAAAGAAGTAAATAGAGACGAAACAAATGTTAAAAAGGAAGAAAAGCAAATTGTTCCCGAATTAGAGTTTCACGAAAAACTAAATGTCGAGTCAGGCATTACAAAACGAAATAACCTCATTAGTGATGATCCTGCATTATGGTATGTCAATGAATCAACAATCGACATTCTTTTACAATGTGGCATTACTGAAAATTTTAACGGTGATTTTTTTCTAATTCAAGAAGATCAATAGGCGATAAAACCAGATATTTGAACAAAAATGTATTTTACCGCAAACTTAAATGGTGAATCAACTTTGCGTGATTTTCTAGTATCCTCCTGTAGCACGGGTACTGTTTTTTGTGCACCATGTAAACTGTTCGGAGGTAAGGCCGTGATTGCTAAAAATGGTATTACAGATTGGAAAAATATTTCTAATGTTTCATAATACAATTCTTACCAAGAAAAAAGTCACTTGGAACAATAGATAACCATTTCGAGTCATTTGTTGAGACAGAAAAAATGTACTGGTGCAGTGCGTTGAAAAAGGCGTTTGCGGTAGTGAAGAAGTTAACAAGTCATGGACTTCCCCTACGTGGACACATTGAAAGATTCCATTTATTACATAGTGGTCAATTTATGATGTCTGTTGAACTTATAGCCGAGTTTGATTTATTTCTTGCACAGCACATTGAACAATACGGAAATCCAGGGCAGGGACATACAAGTTATCTTTCTTCAACAATCTGTGATGAACGAATTCAAACAATTATCTTAAGTGAAATAAAACAGGCCTAATATTTCTCTGTAATAGAAGATTCCACTGCGGAAATATCACATATTGATCAATTATCTTTCATATTAAGATATGTGAACGAGAATAGTGAACCTGTCGAACGTTTCCTTCTGTTTTTACCAAACCCGGGACACAAGTATGGAAACTTAGCTGATGCCGTACTAAAAGTCCTGTCTACAAATTCCATTGACATTACTGACTATAGAGGCCAATCATATGACAGTGCAAACAATGTCAGGAACCTACACTGGTTTGAAGAACAAAATCGGAAAGCGCATTAAGTGCCTTGTGCAGCACACAGACTTGGAATTTAGTCGGCACTAGTGCTGCAAGCTGTTATCGGGAAGCATATTCATTTTTCAATGTAGTGCAAAAAGCGTATAATTTTTTCTTTGCTTCTACACAGCGCTAGGATAAACTTTTTTCATAAAACCAGGAAGCAAAACGGTAAAAAGTTTATCAAAAACACGTTGGTCAGCAAGAGAGGAAGTGTGTGTTAGTCTATATGAAAACTGGAAGGCCGCTATCAGTGCCCTCACACATATTGCCAACAATACGTTTGAAAACCCGCTTGTGCGAAATGAAGCTTCAGCTTTATTAAATCAGCAAACTAGAAACAGTATTCATGATGACAGTTCGGAAGGACATACTCCAGAGATTTAATAGTGAAAATCTGAAATTGCAAAGTGTAAATATTGATACTAAAATAGTGCATGAATTATATGAATCACTTGTAGGATTTATTGCATTTATTCGTGGCATGTTCGACTATTCTGAAAATAAACCCATGGAGATTGTGACTGATATAGACGATGAATGCACCAATGAAAGATCATGAAAACGCAAACTTGCTGAACGTGCAGCAAAACTCCAAGTGCCATACGACACAGACTTAGAGCCTCCCTTCCCTAATGAATGTGTACATGTCGCAGAACGTTAGAAATCTTCTGAGGTTAGTGATATATTAGTCGAAATGAGTAAATTTTTACGAAATTGCCGATGGCAGAACACGGAACTAAACCTCGTTTACGTGCAGACATGACAGAAGGCGCCTGTCAATACTAAATAATACCCAAATGACCCAAGCCTCCCGGCTCTGTACTGTCAAGTCATACAGATACTGTAGTATATTACAACTGATGCGTATTCTTGGCGTCTGCTGAAATGTATAGTTATAACGGAAATATACGTTACCGGAGAACACGCTCAGATGAAAATGTGTTAATAAATAACGTAGTTCACAGTTCTGTCGATCAATACGTAAAAGGTTTGCTAATACCGTTAAAAAGAGCTATGGTGAGAGCAGTAGCCGCAGTACAAAACTGTTCAGCCCTTACATGGATTAAAGGTATAGCAAATCCAGTTCTGTGTTGATTGTTCGTCTGTATTTAGTTATTAGTTCGTGCACCGAAATCTCTATTTCATTTTATTTGTTACGCTTTCCTATAGATTCAAGTATTAATATCGACCGTGTTTTTGTATCTGCTACACATTCAAGTTATTAGATTGTAAAACGACAGTTTAATTTTGAACGCATCTCCGTAAAAGTACGTATTAATTTCTAATGTATGACACGTTCGCTTCAATTTTTAGATCGTAACGCAACTCTTTTATTCTCATTCTCAACGGTTTCGTGTAAAAGAACATATTAAAAGTCAATCTATAACAAAAATCCGTTGTCTCCTACACGCTCTGCTGAATTTTTAGGCCCTAAAAGAAAAAATTTTCCTTGTGGTCCTGTGACAGAAGAACGAGTTAACACAATGTAGTTTTAAGTTTATCTGCTGCCGTGCACCAAGTACAGTTCAGGAACCATATTACATTTTGATTGAGCTTCAGAACAACGAATAGCAGAGTACAGAAACAGCTCACAGCTCTCCAACCCAGTGAAGTGATCGGGTAGTAGTTATTATTTAAAATACTTTTTTTCGGGGGGGGGGGGGGGGGGGGGGGGCATATGGTGTGCCTACTGGCACAAAACTATTAAATCCGCCACTACCACTACCTACAGCCAAATGAAATGACCTCTCTCTCTCTCTCTCTCTCTCTCTCTCTCTCTCTCTCTCTCTCAAAAGAGGTTGTTTTGAATCAATATGGGAAAATATTTTTGCTAAAAGTATTAACAAATTTAACAAATGATATTTGCAACATATTAGGTACATGGCACTGAAAAGAGAGATTACCACAAAATCTGTGTGTGGTTATGTACATGTATCATTACATGAGAGAAAGTTGAGCTGGGTCATCATTTCAAGTAGGTTCTCTATCTGGAAGACATTTATTAATAGAACATGGATACAAATGACTAACAAATTGTACAGTGAACTATCGATATATGAAGAAATACCTGTATCCATGTCGTTTGCACAGTCACTTTATTCGTCTCTGTTCGACTGGTGGCCATCCAGGCAATGTTTCTTGAGCACTATAGTTCGCATCATGTTGGAAGGAGGCGCTATTTTCAACCGTTCTGCGCATCCCCCACCATTAACTGCTAGCAGCTAATAAGATTCATTCTCTTTCCGAGCGGCTAGCCGCGAGTTACAAACTAGAATGGGAGAATCTCTCCCCCACGTGCTGCGCTCTTTCTATTTTTTGCGATAATGCAGGTTCATTCACAGCACAACTAAATTATTCATTCAGATATCAATGTTAACTTTCTCGTAGCAGGATAGCTGTGAATGTTAAGTTCCTCACAAGCATCTTTAATTAAGTGCCTACTGAGTATCGTCTTAGTTTTGCGACTGTATTCGTGATTTCCCTTTTAGACTGTTAGCAGATGATTGTGTAATTTACCATCTTATAAAGTCATAAGAGATTAAAACAAATTAGAAAACAACTTAGACGAGATATCTATAGGGTGAGAAAAGTGGCAATTGACTCTAGATAATGATATGTCTGAAGATGTCCACATGAGTACTAAAAAGAATCCGCTAAATTCGGTTTACAGGATAAAACACATGATTCTAAATGCTGGTAAATTCAACTAAATATTTAGGGTTTACACTGACGAGTAACCTACAGTGCAAATACCACATCAATGATGTTGCGTGGAAAGCTAACCAAAGACTGCGATTTATTGGTAGAACACTTAGAAAGTGCAACAGGTCTACTAAGGAGACTGCTTACACTATGCTTTTCCGCCCTCTTCTGGAGAACTGCTGTCAGGTGTGTGATCCACAGCAGATAGTACGGACAATTTTGCCATAGTCTTTTGTACTAGTGTTTGCTACCAGTAATTCTTTTTTACGCATCGTGATTTGCATTGAACTGCAGTGAAACACACCCACATATGCGCATTATACACATTTAAAAAATTATATGGACCAGAAGCAGTTGTCAAACAGATATGAGGGTTGGATCTGTTACCGTCCTTCAAAGTACTTACCAGCGTTATGTAGAACCCATTGCCAGCGATGTGGAAGGCATAGTATACCGTTAGCAGAGCCTGTTCTGTTGATGGTGTGAATGGGGTGGTCTACTGCCTGTCAAATCTCTGGAACAGTTCTTAAGCTAATGCCACCAAGTGGTTCCTTCATCTTCGGAATCAAATCAAAGTCACAAGGACTTAAGTCATATTACTGTTCATTTTTGGAGCATCACCTGCGACCAGCTTTACGAAAGAAGCGGCGACACATTCTACGCAACCCACCCATCATTTTGCACGACTTAGTGCGGGCGCATACAGCGCAAGCTGTGGCTGCTCTGTTCGGTCGATGGGACTGGGAAATACTGTACCATCCACCATACTCCCTGGACTTAAGTCCTTGTCACTGATTTGATTCCGAAGATGAAGGAACCACTTTGTGGCATTCGCTCCAGAACTGTTCCAGAGATTTGACAGGCAGTAGATCGCCCGATTCGCACCATCGACAGAACAGGCTCTGCTAACGATATACTACACCTTCCACATCGCTGGCAACAGGTTCTACACAACGCTGATGACTTCTTTGAAGGACAGATGCAAACATGTAACTCTTTTGTCTAAGTTGTGAATAAATAGTTGCTACTATTTAAGTTGTAACCCTCGTGTAATGATTTCGGTTTGATTTTGAAGTTTATTTTGTTATGTATTACATTTTTACTTATAGTGAAAATCACAATAAATGGCAATTATTGCAAATATTTTCATTGATCTTGTCATTAGACAATTGTGGTTTTGAGAAAAATTGTACTTGACATCTTCACAAAGCTGTATCAGCTGTTCTCACCTTCCGATGTCACACAGACAATTGCTATGGAGCAGTGGACACAACCTCAAGACTCACAAGTAAGATTTCTCTCATGTAGACGAATGATTGAAATCAGATTTAAAATGTGTTATTTCCTATAGATTTGGACGTAAATACGATGTACCAAAGGCAAACGAACCTGACTGTTGTCTGTAGCAACACATTCGGCAATACGGACTTCGTTTGCCCGCTCTCTGCCGCCATGCATGCGCAAACTTCATCCCCTCCACGCTTCCTTGTCGCCATGTGCGGAAACGCCTTCTTACATTAAGTGGTCTATAGTAGTTGTAGGAGAAGTGTCTTTGACAACTGAATATCGCACTGAACAGTGAATAGTAGACGTTCTTCAATTGGAAAATCTGTAACTGAATGTTAATATTACAATGGACAAAAACTGGTTAGTAAGGATGCCTACTGCTGCAAAATATTACATGAATTAATACCTTCTGTCATCTCTGCAGCTTCAGACAGTGGTACTTCAAGTGGCTCATCCAGGTCGTCTTCACCTTCTACACCAAAACTGTCACTGATGTTGGAGCATGACTTTTCTCATTGTTGGTACCGTTTGTTGCAAAACCAGTTTTGTTTCAACTTTCACCCCCACTGCTCTGGAACCAAATAGTTTTCAATGCAGTGCTGATCTGATTGAAAGATATGGTGTTTTTTGAGCTGCAGGGTCAGTGGGAGGTAGGAAAGCTTTGTTTACTAATGTCTTGCAGACTGATGTCACATACTACTTATACCTCAACTTGTTGAGTGTTGTTGTTGAGTGGTTGCCACCATTTCTCACCAGCAGCTCTTATTACCACTGGAAGGACAGAACGATCTGTGTGTCTCCATCATCAGCTGCCTCCTTGGAGACGATTCCACTTTCACCGCATTTTCTCATCAGCATTGTGATAAGTCTATCATTGTTTTCCACATTCAATAGAAAATTTACTTGTAAAACTGTTGACATCATTCTGCTGCCACTCAGACTGCTTTTTTGGTTTCCTCTTCAAGTGCTCCATGGACTTTGTAGCTTCCTGTCCATCTGAGTACCCATTGAACACAACTGCCACATTTTTATTGTGCTATACTTATCTCATACATAATTAATATGTGATTCACTAACTTCTTTGAAGGTATGCCTACTTGTCCATACAAACCCGAGCAACAAAAAGCCACCACCATTCACACATACTATACCACTTGGGACCAGAGCAATGGGCAGCAAGTGGGAGGGGGGTTGGCTCCCATTACCACACTGAAATCCACACCTCTTGAATGGCTTCTTCATCTTATATCTTGCAAATGTAAGAAAGATTGGCATGGTCAGTGCGGCTATAGGCATGCAGCACTGTTCTGCGTGAAACTGTGACACCAATGTGAAGGGTTCTGCCCAAACATCAACTACAATTTTGACACAGACAATGAAGACAACAAGGATAACTCACTTGCAATACCCTTAGCTGAAGTAGCTGATGTGACAGCTCATACTTATTCATGTAATATTTCACAGCATCAGGCATCTTTACTAATCAATTTTCGTCTATCATAATATTAATCATTCAAGTATAATTTTTTTCTGTGGAATAACTGCAATAGCTTACTGTTCAGCCCTGACCTTCCACAGCCCCTGAGTTTCACCTCGACCTACCATTGCCCAAGACACTTCACCTGGACCTTTTAGTGCTCAAAGAACATTGTCTGGACCAACACCAGTCAAAGAGAGATGAGTACAATAGCTGCACACATGACATCAGTACAGTCATTTTTTCATAGATTGATAATTCAATATACAGCTTATCAGTCACTTGTGTCCATATTATATCACTAAATGTCTTCTTTATTTTCTAGACAGAGAACCTGCTTGAAGTGATGGCCCAATCCTGGGCTTGATATCACTTCTTTAATGACACATGTACATTAATACAAATACATTTCATAACTCATCTTTCTAATCAGTGTAATGCACATAATACATTGCTAATATAATTTGTTAATGTTTTCAGTAAGGATACTTTCCCGTGAACTGATTCAAAACCACCTCTTTTAAGCGTAATACACTAGAAGCGTAGTACTGATGGGCGAGAAAGGTGGAATGGGTCATTTGGCTGTAAGGTGCAGAAGGTATTTTTTTTTTTTTTGAAACTTTTGCTTTTCTCTCCCCAATCTTCCTCCCTTTATGAGAAAACTGAATGTTACCAACATCACCTGCAAGCAAATTGAAGTGTTTTTAGGTGATATAGGGGTTTTTGTTGTAAACATGTACATTTTTTGAGTTGTAGGGGGTGACACTGGGTGTTTTTGACATTTTTGTGGAAGTGCCAAAATACTGCTATTTTCCAGTGTGCTCTGCCATCAGTATCGTTCGTCAATCTGCAGGTAATTTTGTCTAACAGTACTTTAATTTTTTAGAGGGTGGCTGTCTTCGAAAAACACGGTTTTCGAGGTATAAGTACAAAAGTTTTGAAGTTTTTTAGGGCTTTTCGTTGTGAAGCTGACTTCCTACATGGCAGCAAACTTTAAATTCAGATTAATCACATCAAAAAGCATAATAAACCACTGAGAAAAAAAAAAACTTTTGCAATTTTTCTGTGGGAGAACCACCATTTGACTGGGCTATGAGGGTCGATATGAAGAGGAATTGATCGTCAATCTGAAACCAGTTCTATTTGCAATATCTTTGCAACCCTAAACTACAAAATAAGACCACTTATTAATGAAAGTGATTTTGGATGGAGAAAAGATTAGGTTATTCGAAGAAATTAGAGCCAAACAGAACCATAACACATGTAACAGTGTCAGAAAAAATAAAATTAATTTGTTTCATCAGAACATTAGAAGACTGAAAAACTAGACAGATGAGATTTTTGCATATCCTGATGTAGAAAATTCAGAAGCGTGTTTCGTATCTTTTGCATTTCTTGCTTTTATGTTTTCGTTTTCTTGAAAGGCGAAGAGAAAAGGTGAAGCAGTAGCCCAGCGTAAAAAAATGGCTCTGAGCACTATGGGACTCAACTGCTGAGGTCATTAGTCCCCTAGAACTTAGAACTAGTTAAACCTAACCAACCTAAGGACATCATACGTCATATGTTTTTGGTTAAAAAAAAAAAAAGTTTTTCCCATTCCTCAGTAAGAGAAAGGACTCGCTCTCTACTAATGAACGAAGGTAGACGCATAGAGTTTAATCAGAGGTAGCCATTTTAGTTATGTGAATAAGTGGAAAGTCTGTATTTTTTTATGTGCACCGAAGAAAAGAATATAGTATTATTGTACTAACTGAAAGATTGTATGAGTCATTATTCCGAGTAGTACTGTAATAATAAGAAATGAAGCCCACCTGTGTACTTCGGAGTATTCATGAAGATCTAATTAAGGCAACATGGACATGGTCAAGATTTTGTAGGTGGATACGGCGATCAGACGTAGTATTATTAATTGGTAAGCACAAATCTACAGCAAGAAAAGGACTATTTCGTCCATGCAAAACTGATATGAACTAATACAAATTCATTTGCAAGCATAGCCCAGCTTATTGTGATGGTCCAAGTGCAGAAAAATTAATCTCATTGATTCCATATATCTTAACATTTTTTTTGTATTATTGACAGACACGATACATAGTAGTCAAAACTGTGAGCACTAGTACTGTGAAGGCAATGAATATACATGTATGTCTATAATTTCTTTATATTCCATGTATGCTGATGATATGACGCAGATGATGATGTAACACTGGAAAAAATTCTAACTGAAAGAAAAAGAAATAATAAGTGAATTAGAAGGTAGAAGACAATACCAGGAGTGGGCAACAAAGCACAATAGAGGGAGTACCAGTTACAAAAACGACAATAAGGTAGGATCACGCAATGCATGTAGAAAATGTATTCCTAGTAGACTTATTAGAAAATCCAAGTACCTATTTCAGGGACCCAGGACAACCAGGTCATCCGAGAAAACCCCGTGAATTTTTTCAAATTTCGTGAATTTTCCATTGTTTTTGTTTTCAGTTAGATTTTTGTAATTTTAAGCGGTAAGAACCGATACTATAACAAAGGATATTACTGTATCCCGCTATTGCAGAATAACACTGCAGCAATAAAACATGAACGAGAGAAAAAACGAAAATAAAACTTAAATTGCAAAACCATATACAGCAACAAAACAGTGCTCATACAACTGTCTGTCAACAGCAAAAATTGTCAAAGCCTTTAGGAAGACTATGCAATGTTTTGTAACAACAAATTGCCTCCGATGAGCGTGACGTCACAACTGTTAGATTCGTTTTAGCAGTTACGAGCACAGTTGAGTAGTACCTTCTCCCGCTTCTTACTACAGAAATGTGGTTGTTGGCTGGGGAAGCAGTCGCACCAAGCAGCTAGATGCTACTGGCAAAAATTTTACTGGAGCGTCCAAGCTGCCAAATTCATGCATGCGCACAGCAGGCCCAGATCTTTGGGGGGCAAATTCGGGTCTAGTGTAGCAGGGGATACAACCCGTCGGCTTTGAACAATGACGTCACAAGTCGCCAGAGAGCGTGTATTACAAAGATGAAAGAGCTGAGGAGAATGTTGAGAAACAAAGGAATGCGAGAGAGATAAACATTGATCTTGTCAAAAGCCGAGAAGCGATTCTTCTTAGTGTTGTAGCTCCCTTCAGTAGCTGATAAGTGTTTTTTGGCTTTAAAAAAAAATCTCACGAAATAGAATAAACTAATCCTACTTTATTAAGCAATTAATAAAAAACTTGATTGCTTAATGAAGTAGGATCAGTTTATTCTATCTCGTGAGATTTTTTTTAAAAAAAGCCAAAAAACACTTATCAGTTACTGAAGCGTCTGTATCTTAGGATCAGTTTATTCTATCTCGTGAGATTTTTTTAATAAGCCAAAAAACACTTATCAGCTACTGAAGCATATTGGTGGAATAAGAAAGTGAAATATGGTAAAATAGTGAAATATAGATAAACGATCGCTTTTAGATTCACATTCAATTATTTTAATGATAGCGCTTATTAGAACACAGAACTGCTTTATTATCTACGCCTCGAAGTGAAGACATTACTATCTATGACTAAGGAATGACGTCATTGTTCAAAGCCGACGGGTTGTATCCCCTGCTTCACTAGACCCGCAAATTCATATTCTTGAGGGAAAAAAACCTTGTTTCACAAAGCGACTAGCATCCAGCGCACGTTAGTCTATCGGTTATTCATATGACTTTGAAACGCATTCCTGTCAGTTTTTGAACATTTTTCAACACATTCTAACTTGATTTCTGAATGAATCGTAAGTTTATTTGTGAATGCGTGCATAGTGTACATGATGTCTCTGTCAGGGGAATCCTCGTCGCTTGTAGAAACAAACTTTCCTACAGACAATAGGGGCTATACGAGCTGTGAGGAGTAAGGCCGAACGGATGAATGCCAACCGCTGTTTGTTTGTGTGGTAGATTGTGTTTGCGAATTATGAGCGTTGTTATAATTACTATCGAAATCCATTGATTCAGACTACAGGAGTGGAAATAAACGAATAACAGATAAGAAAGTTTATGTATTACCTTCTCGTTGTATCCAAGAAAATGAAATTTTGACAGAAAATTTTTGGCCAGATCACTATACTAGTAAGGGCCAGTTGTACCGTACCTGGCTAGCAATCGCTTTAAAATCTATTCTGGAAGAAACGCGGAAAACGCGTTGTAAGAATATACAACAATGCCTAACCGGAGAATAATCGCGGTGTAACTAAACCGGTGATTCTGGCAGAGCTAGTGACGTTAACGTGCGAATAAGCTTTGACTTTGGCAGGAATAGTTACAGAATTAATGATAGCAAGACTGTCTGTTAGAACGAGAAAGGAAAAAAAACATGGACATCACACAAATTATGGAACAATATGACGATTCCAAGTTTGTATAAACATTTCGTACTACTACTTTTCGATCTCATGCTTGAGAAACTGGAGCGTATGAATGAAGTGTGAAACTACTTCCTAACGTAAAGCTTTTTGCTTGTAGTAGGCCTAATAGGCATTTGATATTAGTACATTGTGAATTATATTCTGTCGTTACAAAAAAGATCATTTGCGCCAAAACAGTCTCGTTTATTTGGTGTGTATTACAGTTATTGCAGTATTAGAAAGACCTATTTTGTTTTATCTAGCAGACAGTGACAAAATAGATGTAATCAGATCGGGAAACCACACCAGTCTTGGGTCCTATTTGTATTAATAGCTTTTTCAGTATTAGACAACGACATTTCGACTTTTCATGTAGCAAAGCGTTTGACGAACTTTGATGAGGTAACAGATTCTTTCGCAGAAAGGAAAGCACGCCATATAAAGCTATAGCAAGATTAGAGAGAAAAAAATTCTAGGAGTTAAGGATTGAAGAAATGTGTATTGTCTTGCTTGTCTCATGTCTTTACTGAGTTTATGTATCCTATATTTAATTTTATGTCACACAAAACCCACAAGTTGTTATGTTAACTGATAGGGAATAAAGAGTGTAAATTTTGATGAAGAGTTCTTTTATATATAAAAAAGGGGGGGGGGCGGGGGCGAGGGGATAGGATGTCAAACCGGCCGACTGTAAGCAGGAGAGGCACCACAGGACATTTTAATTTCCACTGTCCTGAATATGGTTTGATGGCATCCATTACAAAATGTCCTGAATATGGTTTGATGGCATCCATTACAAAATATACATGTTTCAATTCCACAGAGCGAAGTACAGTGGCGTGCGATAGAAGAATGCTGTGTGAGGAGGCGAGGCACTGCACTTTGGCACATTTACGACCAAATAAGATGTGTTACATTTCCTCGAACACACGTTTTATACATCAGACTCTTCAGAAAGATGTGCACTACAAAATGAACATATTTTTGAAAATTCGATTTTTTTAAATTGTTGACGTCCTACCTCAAACTCTTGAGGGAGTGGTGGGGTATTGCCCCGGTTCGGAAATATCGTAGATCCGGGACTGATGCGCAGAGCAGTCTGTAGAGATGGGCAAACTGAAACACGTAACTGTTTCGAAACAAATGAAACAGTACAATGTCATGTTTCGATACGCTGTTTCGAAACAGTGAAACAGTTTGTGTTTTGTAATCTAATAAACCTAGACATTTTATCATCTTGAATGTCTACTGTATAGGTATGTCCATATAAACACAAATGAGGTGCGAGAGCGCTAATCATATCGCAGAAAGTATGAAACTATCACTTAGGCGTCTTGGCAGTTTCGTATTTCATGCATCAAATGCGCTGCTTTCGTGTCGTGTGACTTTTATACTTTTCAATTGGCTGAGGACAGCAATAGCTTACGACAGAAGAACCACCACGAACGGAACTGGAGGTGGGAGCGAACTGCAAAATGGTTCAAATGGCTCTGAGAACTATGGGACTCAACTGCTGAGGTCATTAGTCCCCTAGAACTTAGAACTAGTTAAACCTAACTAACCTGAGGACATCACAAACATCCATGCCCGAGGCAGGATTCGAACCTGCGGTTCCAGACTGCAGCGCCTTTAACCGCACGGCCACTTCGGCCTGCGGAGCGAACTGCAGAAACAACGGATATGGTACTGGGATTCCCATATTCCGCTAGTATGGGAATATACCCTTCCTGCTAATTCCCATGCACACAAAGGGAATCATTGTGGATAACAGGCACAGTGACTATAGACTCACAAATAATGCCAAATAATTCGAATAAATAACAAAATACAACAGAAAAAATGTTGTCTTTCAAGGTGTTTCGAACCGTTACTGTAAATTCACAATGCTTCCCAGCCCTTCCCGTTCACCATTACACTATCAGTGATATGTCAAACAGATTGCTTGCAATTATACCTACATTAAATTTATGTACATGTATAATAACTGTCACTCTATGCCTTTTTTTATTCAAAATGTTCTAGGTTTACTTGCGTTTCTTAACATGATTACTGTACTTGAACAGAGAAAGTGTATAAAAAAAGTGTAATTTAACTGAATGATTTTCACATATTTATTATTTTGAATGTGAATAGTATGCGTTGTTTTATTGTTTGGTTAATGTTTATAAAGCAAATGTTACGCCATTTCGGAATAGGACAGTCATCTAGAAACGAAGCTTTATTTTCGGATATCTTCGGATATCTTAAGCTTCATGCTATTGCTTGTCAAAACGATTTCGACACTCTTTAAAGTGTTTCACGAAGTGGTATGTTGTGTTTCAGTACCTGTGCCGAGCCCGAATCTCGTCCGACACAGAGCGGAATGAAACATAACTGTTTCGATACAATCAGTCCGTTCCAAGCACAGGTGGACTGAAACAGCCTTATTTTGAAACAACGATACAGTTTCTGTGTCTGGCTCGAGATCGAATCTGGTCCGGATATCCGAGACAGGGGCGGAATGAAACACCACTGTGAACCACAGCCGTTCCGAAACACAAACAGTTCCACGTATCGATACACTGTATCGAAACATAGAAACAGTGGCCAAGTCTAGCAGTCTGAGTTACAGTGGGGAGTCTCCACGTGACCTGTGTTTACATTTAGTGATTTTGCTGTTTCCTCTTCGTTTACTGGTCTCACGTCAAATGAAAACAAAATAGATTTCTAACATGAGATAACACAGTATTGGTACTCCAAGAAAATTTACATCCCGAAAACCACATTGAAAAGCTTAATATCAGCCCAGATCACGTAATTCTTACGTGACCTGGGATATCAGGTCGTGGCCTACTTCACTGGGAATCTTGACATACGAATGTGCACTTTAAATGTGCACATTTTAATATGGGTCACGAAATCCCGATGCTCTTGGAGTATCCTCTGATGTCTTGTTTCTTTTATGACATAATGTAAGATCTTTTAATGTTTTACACATACGAACATATGGGCTCCCTACGTCATCGTAGCTGCACTAGCGCCGTGATGCCTGTCATTGGCGCTCTCTGGCAACTGCAGAAGCGAACCTATTTCTAACAGGTCGCGGGAAAATATTCCAAATGGTGGTTTGAAAAGCGTTATCTTCAAAGTACCATTCTGGCAGTTACACCGGAACTATGTGCGAGAATATACGATGAATTTCTTAAATCACAGAGCGTTTGACTCTCATTTCAAAATCAACTCTTTGATGACGAGCAATTTAGATGAATTTCGAGCCCAGGAGATCAAACATTTATGTCGTTATTAAAAATTTTACTGGCACATTTGTGTGATATATCTTAAATTGTAATATGTGCATAAAAGACCAATATTATATGTGAAAGCTTTGCTTCTCTTGCAGCGTATTAATCTTACAGACCAATATTATATGTGAAAGCTTTGCGTTTCCTGTAGCAACACTACGTATATTAATTTAAACCAGGAGTCTCCAAATTTTTTAGTCCAAAAAAATTGTTCAAATGGCTCTGAGCACTATGGGACTTAACTTCTATGGTCATCAGTCCCCTAGAAGTTAGAACTACTTAAACCTAACTAACCTAAGGACATCACACAACACCCAGCCATCATGAGGCAGAGAAAATCCCTGACCCCGCCAGGAATCGAACCCCGGGAACCCGGGCATGGGAAGCGGGAACGCTACCGCACGACCACGAGATGCGAGCTTTTTTAGTCCGCGGGCCACATTGACTCCTCCACGAGGTCATAAGGGCCAAGATCTTCCTAGTGGGATTAAAGCACCCTAGCACTCCACGATCACCGTAATGTAAGACTAAAGGAAGGATGAAATCGCAAAAATCTAAGGTTGTGGGAATAGCTAGCACTGAAACGAACAATTTAATTACATAATTTTGATTGGTGGACGTACCTGACCGCTGGAGGGCCGGATACCGGGGATGTCCGGCCAGCTAACGCGGGCAGGGTTGCCGGCCCCTGGCGGGATGGTTTCGGCCCACGGGCCGTAGTTTGGAGACCCCTGATTTAAACCATTAAGTTTTTCTGTTTGTGTGTTCGCGCTACTTAACACTGATGTTGCTATTGGCTGACTACATCACGTGTCCTGAGCTCTGAATAACTGCTGTCATCGGCTAGCAAGATCACATGACATGAACTGTGAGTGGCCTACAAAAGTGCGTCGCAATCTCGATTTCAATGCTTCGGAAAGTAACATGCGGTGTTTGGTGGAATTCGAATTTATACTTTCGTAATACGAAAATATGCAGCATACATGTTCTGGCACATCAAAGATCTTTCCAAATCGCATTTTTTCCCCGGTGTTTAGTTTTCTAAAGTACTGGCAAATTCTATGAGCGGTAATAAAACCATAATCATTCAAAGGACTGATAAGTTATACAGTTCCAAGAGAAAATATACTGTCAGTTCAAAGGGAAAAAAGTATGTTTTCATCCGGCAGAAAGTGTATTTTTAACCGAGAAACCCGGGAATTGTTTTTCCTTCTCCTCGTATGTACCCTGCTACTTCCTAAAATGCAGAACTTAAAGCTTCAGAGGATAACGCAACTGCAATCAAGTAGAGAGAATGACATTTCTTTATCAGTACGAAAAGCATATTGAGTGACCAACAATTGAGATTGTTGTTGTTGTTGTGGTCTTCAGTCCTGAGGCTGATTTGATTCAGCTCTCCATGCTACTCTATCCTGTGCAAGCTTCTTCATCTCCCAGTACCTACTGCAGCCTACATCCTTCTGAACCTGCATAGTGAATCCATCTCTTTGTCTCCCTCTACGATTTTTACCCTCCACGCTGCCCTCCAGTACTAAATTGGTGATACCTTGATGTCTCAGAACAAGTCCTACCATCCGATCACTTCTTCTAGCTAAGTTGTGCCATAAACTCCTCTTCTCCCCAATTCTATGCAATACCTCATCATTAATTATGTGATCTACCCATCTAATCTTCAGCATTCTTCTGTAGCACCACAGTTCAGAAGCTTCTACTTTCTTCTTGTCCAAACTATTTATCGTGCACGTTTCACTTCCATACATGGCCACACTCTATACAAATCTGCCCCTGGAAATGTCTTACAATTTAAAATCTGGTTCCTAAATCTCTGTCTTACCATTATATAATCTATCTGATTCCTTCTAGTATTTCCAGGATTCTTCCACATGTACAACCTTCTTTCATGATTCTTGAACCAAGTGTTAGCTATGATTAAGTTATGCTCTGTGCAAAATTGCACCAGGCGGCTTCCTCTTTCATTTCTTACCCCCAATCCATATTCACCTACTACGTTTCCTTCTCTCCCTTTTCCTACTACCGAATTCCAGTCACCCATGACTATTAAATTTTTATCTCCCTTCACTAACTGAATAATTTCTTTTATTTCATCATACATTTCTTCAATTTCTTCATCATCTGCAGAGCTAGTTGGCATATAGACTTGTACTACTGTTGTAGGCATAGGCTTCGTGTCTATCTTGGCCACAACAATGCATTCGCTGTGCTGTTTGTAGTAGCTTACCAGCATTCCTATTGTTTTATTCATTATTGAACTTATTCCTGCATTACCCCTATTTGATTTTGTATTTATAAGCCTGTATTCACCTGACCAAAAGTCTTGTTTCTCCTGCCACCGAACTTCACTAATTCCCACTATATCTAACTTTAACCTGTCCATTTCCCTTTTTAAATTTTCTAACCTACCTGCCCGATTAAGGGATCTGACTTTCCACACTCCGACCCGTAGAACGCCAGTTTTCTTTCTCATAATAAAGACATTCTCTTGAGTAGTCCCCGCCTGGAGAACCGAATGGGGGAGTATTTTACCTCCGGAATATTTTACCCAAGAGGATGCCATCATCATTTAATCATATAGTAAAGCTGCATGCCCTCGGGAAAAATTACGGCTGTAGTTTCCACTTGCTTTCAGCCGTTCGCAGTACCACAACAGCAAGGCCGTTTTGGTTAGTGTTACAGGGCCAGATCAGTCAATCATCCAGACTGTTGCCCCTGCAACTACTGAAAAGGCTGCTGCCCCTCTTCAGGAACCACACGTTTGTCTGGCCTCTCAACAGCTACCCCTCCATTGTGGTTGCACCTACGATACGGCTATCTGTATCATTCAGGCACGCAAGCCTCCCCACCAACGGCAAGGTCCATGGTTCATGGGGAAGGCAATTGAGATTACAGTTACAAATAGTTGTATATGCATTCTGTTGCGCGACAAATAGAGCGGAAGTAAAATTCAAACAGAGAAAATATTAATTTGGTAACTGCAGAGAAGTAAAGATTTCTATAATGGATGGACACAACAATAAGGAAATACCATTTCAACAACAAAATGACAGTGTAGTAGTAACAATGAGTGGTCTGGAACCATCAAGCAGTGATTATTTGAATGTGGATGTGACATGCCATTGTTGCATTCGACGCCCGAGGATACCGAACATTTCATTATAAGCAATATGTTGATTACAGTAGATGAAATTAATCACATCTCAAGCAAAGGAATATTTTAAATTAAAGTAGTATGCACAGTACAGACACAGATGCTGACAGGCGTAGGCCATATGTCACCAGGGAAGATATGCAAGCCTTATTTCGAGCTTTAACAGAAAAAATACTAACATACATAAACGCAATAAAAGCAGACATGAACACAATCAAAATGTCGAAGTTAGAAACAGTACAAATAGACATGAGCACAGTAAAGTCCAAGATCAGGAAGGTAAATCAAGCATGACATACATTTCAGGCAAGGTAAAAAATTTGCACACAGAACTCAATAATCTGGATACGAAGTTCACACAACAGATTTCACAAATCTCCATGGAAGTGGATAGGAAAATTAATGAACAAGTACAAACTTCAGTTCACGATATGAGTGAGAAATTAAAAGGCATAGTGGAAGAAAAATTTGAACACTAACACGCACATATGGACAGGAGCTATCTGGAATCAGAGAAACACAGGATAATTTACAAGTAATGCAAAAGAATATGCAGGTTAACATAGATAATGCACAATCAGAAGTAGTGAAGCTGCATTCTTTCTGTGACGACTTACCAGAAAATGTAGAGAACCACAATGGAGATAGGATTACTTCAGTTAGAACATAAGAGATTCAACTCAAACATTGTGCAACTTTATAAACAGTAAAGGTTATACAAAGGATGAAAACACAACATTTGTGGAAAAATGCATACGCAAACAGCGTACTTATGTGGAAGCAGTAAAGGACGTAATGGGGGACACAGAAGAAGAAATATTAAAACGCATAGAACATGATATGGAACAGGAAGAACAAAGGTTAATGGACGAAATAGTTAACAAGCAAACTATAGTAATATCATCACCGTCCTGCTGGACAGCATTGTCAATGGACGAGAGTTTAATAAAACACTGACAGTTTCCTGTATTTTCAAATGAAACAAAGCAAACGCACCCAGTAGTGTTTGTCCAAGCCTTTAGGAATGAACTGCCTAGGACTTGGGCAGAAGCTCAAAAGATCAAATATGTGGTAGGACACACAGAAGGCGATGTCCTTTTGTGGGCTACAGAGATGTCGGAACTCTGAGAGACATATGATCAATTTGAGAATGTGTTTTTAGATAAACCCTCAAACGGAGTTGTGGGGTCCTTTTTGATACCAGTCAAACTGTACACAAGAGCCATTTCCTCTGTTGGTCATTCTATTGTTGGCGGTTCTACATACCTTCTCTGCAGTTGATAGTGAACCTCCTGACAAACTAGCAGCATTGTTGAGTTGTTCTCTTTCTCAGTGCATGGGTGGTGCCATTATTGACCCCACGACACCGTAAGTGTTTCTGTTTGCCCTACGTCAAAAGTTTACTAATCAATGAAATGTCATTTTATTTTTAGGCTTAGTGAGTGTTTTCATTTATTTTCAGTGTTACTATGGCTTCGAGCTCTCATTCACGTATTCAGTGCTCGATCCAAGTTTTCCAGACTTTGTGAGAAAAACACTAGAAGAACTAGAAGAAGGAGAAGAGGGTAGTGATGCAAATGATCTGGACAATGAAAATGACCCTTCTTACAACAGTGAACATGACACTGCTTTAGAACAAAGTCGTGACTCTAGTGAATCAGATAAATTAGAGGGAAATAAACATAGAGGGGAATCATCTATTTTCTATGGCAGAAAAAGGTATAAGTGGTCCACTCTAGAACCTCAAAGGAATGTGAGAACACCAGCTCACAACTTGATAATAGAAGTTCCTACACTGAAAGGCCCTGCGCAAGCCGATTGGGAGAGTCATGCAGTCAATTGGAAGCGTGGGAGTGTTTGTTTACCAGAGATATGTTAGAAGAAATAGTGAGTCACACCAATATGAAAACTTCTTCATATCAATCAAAATTTTCTGATCAGCAGCGCACAGAACTACGGGACATGAACGTCAATGAACTTAGGGCACTATTTGGATTATTATACTTCAGTGCCATTTTCAAATCTAATCATGAAAATCTGGAGTCTATGTTTGCAACAAACGGCACTGGAAGAGATATTTTTTGCGCCACACTATCCATGAAGAGAGTGCTGATATTGCTCTACTGCCTAAGATTTGATGACATAACTGGCAGAGATGAGAGGAAGAAAAATGACCCTGCAGCAGCGATTTCTTGGATTTTCGATGGAATGCTTCACAATTCTCAGGCATCTTATAACATATGTTCGCATGCATATGTGGATGAAATGCTGGTTGGTTCTCGTGGGAGATACGCATTTAGGGTTTATATGGCTACCTAACCAGCAAAATGTGGGCTGAAAATAATGATTTTAGCTGATGCTCAAACAAATTACCTTCTGAATGCCTATTTATACACTGGAAAAGACAATGACGACATTGGCTTGACAGCAGAAGAAAAGAAATTTCAGAAACATACTCAATCTGTTCTGAGACTAGCGAAGCCCATTTATGGTACAAACTGTAACATTACAGCTGACAACTACTTTGGCTCTATTGAATTAGTTTCGGAGTTGAAAAAACGAAAGTTGACCTATGTTGGTAAATTGTGAAAAAACAAAAAAGGAAATCCCACCCGAATTCGAGCCATCTAAGAGGCGTGTGGAAGGTTGAACACTTTATGGCTTCACATGACAGAACATTGATTTTTTTACGTCCCTAAAAAAGGAAAAGCTGTCATTTTTATTTCCAGTATGCATCATTCAAAGAGTGCAGATCCAAAAACAGGAAAACCAGAAATAATTTCCTTTTACAATAGCACAAAAGGTGGCGTAGACTCTCTTGACCAGAAGTGTGCTACCTATAGCACAGGCAGACAAACACGCAGATGGCCTCTTGCTGTATTTTATGCAGTTCTGAACATACTTGGAGTTAGCTCGTATGTAATACAAATGTCCTGCAAGAAGTACATACCTATTTCCCAGTTTGAATTCATCAAGACACTTGCCAGGCAGCTTACTGAACCCTATCTCAATGAGAGGCTGATGAATGGCACACTACGAAAAGAACTAAGAGTAACAATGTCAGCCAGCCGGAGTGGCCATGCTATTCTAGGCACTACAGTCTGGAACCGAGCGACCGCTACAGTCGCAGGTTCGAATCCTGCCTCGGGCATGGATGTGTGTGATGTCTGTAGGTTAGTTAGGTTTAATTAGTTCTAAGTTCTAGGCGACTGATGACCTCAGAAGTTAAGTCACATAGTGAACAGAGCCATTTTTAGTAAGAATCTCACGGCTTTTGAAGAAACCTCTCCCAAAATCACAAATATCCACTCTGGATTCAAAGAGGAAACGATGTGCTCTTTGTCCACGTGCCAGTGAGAAAAAGACAAACCAGTATTGTACCTGCTGCAGTCGCCCAGTTTGCCAAACCTGTCGTTTGATTGTCTGTAAAGAGAGTGGAGAGGAGAATGCGGGTGATTATTGTCGATTTGTGAAAAACTCTGTATCAATTCATATTTGATGTTCATTACATGCAGCTAATTTTTCAAACACTATACACAGGGTGTTACAAAAATGTACGGTCAAACTTTCAGGAAACATTCCTCACACACAAATAAAGAAAAGATGTTATGTGGACATGTGCCCAGAAACGCATAATTTCCATGTTAGAGCTCATTTTAGTTTCGTCAGTATGTACTGTACTTCCTCGATTCACCACCAGTTGGCCCAATTGAAGGAAGGTAATGTTGACTTCGGTGCTTGGGTTGGCACGCGACTCATTGTTCTACAGTACTAGCATCAAGCACATCAATATGTAGCATCAACAGGTTAGTGTTCATCACGAACGTGGTTTTGCAGTCAGTGCAATGTTTACAAATGCGGAGTTGGCAGATGCCCATTTGATGTATGGATTATCACGGGGCAATAGCCGTGGCGCGGTACGTTTGTATCGAGACAGATTTCCAGAACGAAGGTGTCCCGACAGGAAGACATTCGAAGCAATTGATCGGCGTCTTAGGGAGCACGGAACATTCCAGCCTATGACTCGCGACTGGGGAAGACCTAGAATGACAAGGACATCTGCAATGGACGAGGCAATTCTTCGTGCAGTTGACGGTAACCCTAATGTCAGCGTCAGAGAAGTTGCTGCTGTACAAGGTAACGTTGACCACGTCACTGTATGGAGAGTGCTACGGGAGAACCAGTTGTTTCCGTACCATGTACAGCGTGTGAAGGCACTATCAGCAGCTGATTGGCCTCGACAGGTACACTTCTGCGAATGGTTCATGCAACAATGTGTCAATCCTCATTTCAGTGCAAATGTTCTCTTTACGGATGAGGCTTCATTCCAACGTGATCAAATTGTAAATTTTCACAATCAACATGTGTGGGCTGACGAGAATCCGCACGAAATTGTGCAATCACGTCATTAACACAGATTTTCTGTGAACGTTTGGGCAGGCATTGTAGGTGATGTCCTGATTGGGCCCCATGTTCCTCCACCTATGCTCAATGGAGCATGTTATCATGATTTCATACGGGATACTCTACCTGTGCTGCTAGAACATGTGCCTTTACAAGTACGACACAACATGTGGTTCATGCACGATGGAGCTCCTGCACATTTCAGTCAAAGTGTTCGTACGCTTCTCACTAACAGATTCGGTGACCAATGGATTGGTAGAGGTGGACCAATTCCATGGCCTCCACGCTCTCCTGACCTCAACCCTCTTGACTTTCATTTGTGGGGGCATTTGAAAGCTCTTGTCTACGCAACCTCCGTACCAAATGTAGAGGCTCTTCGTGCTCGTATTGTGGACGGCTGTGATACAATACGTCATTCTCCAGGGCTGCATCAGCGCATCAGGGATTCCATGCGACAGAGGGTGAATGCATGTATCCTCGCTAACGGAGGACATTTTGAACATTTCCTGTAACAAAGTGTTTGAAGTCACACTGATACGTTCTGTTGCTGTGTGTTTCCATTCCGTGATTAATGTGATTTGAAGAGAAGTAATAAAATGAGCTCTAACATGGAAGGTAAGCGTTTCCGGACACATGTCCACATAACATATTTTCTTTCTTTGTTTGTGAGGAATGTTTCCTGAAAGTTTGGCCCTACCTTTTTGTAACACCCTGTATTTATCTCACAGCAATCTATTACTGTTTCGTGTTATTTCCGATACAATAAACTATTTTGATTTTTTATATTGCATTTCATTTCAATGTTAAGTATTGTTGCATTTGTTTTCCTTTTGTGATTTTTAAAGAGATTTTTTTTTAGTTTAACTGAAGTTTTGTGTTGTAACATAGGCAATTAAGATATTTATAAATAAATATTTCTAATGAAAGTAAAGTAAATTAATTTTCATGGATAAAATTGAGTGGTATCCTTTTGGACCCCACAACGCCATTTATGATACTAAAAAGTCACCACTCTGTTCGAGGGTAAATGCTGGTCAACAGCTATCCCAGGAGAGATTAAGATGAGAGGTATTTAACCCAGTATCATATCATCCAAAATTCAGGGGGCTAAGAAACGATTTTGAAACATATCTGAACAAGACCCACTACTGGAACAATCCGATTTCTCGTGTCAATGTATTGAAAATCTTAAAGAACAAGTTACCTGTAAATGTTAGGGTAAATTAGTAACCATCCCCAAATATTATCTTGAGAAGTTCCAGAGAAAACTTTGATACTAGGTGACAAGGAAATGTGTATTATCAGGATCAGAATATGGAACACAGAGATCCGAGAGAGAACGAGAAGCCCTACAGACAAACTGGAACAACCGGGACACGAACTGGCGAGCACGAGAACCTACGATGAACATAGTAGAAGTGACAGCAGAAAATGAAACAACGCCTTTATCACCCCCAGGAAATAATAATCGAGCATGACTATAGGAAGAAGGTACTGAACTGTCTGTGTGCTACAGTAATAATATTAGTGACATAAACACTAACACGAACAGAAATAGTCAAGAGGAAGTAGACACCGAAACAAACTTACATGTACTGCGTATCCGTATGATAAGGAAGTAGAAATGAAGGAAGATTTGTTCACTGAAGAGAAAGAAACAACACACAAAGTAAGTGAAATTATTCAAGCAACAATAAAGGTAAAGGTAATAATAATGTTGTGTGACTAGGGCCTCGCGTCGGGTAGACCGTTCGCCTGGTTCAAGTCTTGCGATATGAGCCACTTCGGCGACTTGCACGTCGATGGGGATGAATTGATGATGATTAGGACAACACAACACCCAGTCCCTGAGCGGAGAAAAGCTCTGACCCAGCCGGGAATCGAACCCTGGCCCTTAGGATTGACATTCTGTGGCGCTGACCACTCAGCTACCGGGAAGTAAATGCACCCACGCTACCCGGAGAGAACTGCAAGATCTTACAGCGATGGGAAGTAAATCTAAAGTTATAAAATTACAGGCCAGCATACCCATTAGCATATGTGGTGTAATTTTGCAGTGTACTTTCTTGTTGATAGACAAACTTGGGGTAAAAATAGACAGCAGTGGGGAACGTCAATTTCAAGTAGGAGAGCGCACACTGGCAGTGGACTTAATAAGAATTACAATGACAAATCAGACTAGGCAGATACCTGACATTGATGTTAAACTTATCTACGCTCAAATCTTAATGGCAAATGAAATGGAACTTAATGATGCTGGCGAGGAGATCCTCAATGAGCAAACAGTAGACAGTAAAATAAGTAAATCCATTTGTCTTAATGATGAACAGCAAAGTGAACTGACAAAATTACTCTGTAAGTATCATAGCATTTTTTGTAAACAACCCAGTGTTATTAAAGGATATGAATATAAAATGGAAGTGTACCCACATGAAACCTATTGCAGAACGATATATGGCATTCCTTGGGCAAAGAAAGACGCAGTAAGACGAGAAATACAGCATAAGATTAGATAGAAGGTTATTGAGACATCACACTCAACTTACTGCAGTCCGATTCTCACAGTTGGTAAAACTGACTGAACAGTGCGGTTGGTGTTAGACGCGAGAGAAATAAACAAAGTCATCATTCCTATAAGAACAAGGCCAGAGAATTTAGAAGAGTAGTTATTAAAATTTTATGGCATTAGGTACTTAACATACCTTGATTTAAAGGTTTCATACTGGCAAATTTTATTACATGAAGAGAGTTGAAAGTATACAGCTTTCGTAAATGCTGGGAGGAGCTACCAGTTTAGGGTGCTATCTTTCGTATTAAACATGAGCACTGGTGTATTTATTGAAGCATTAGACAGAGCCCTTGGACTGGAACTGCTTAGCCACATTACACTCTACGCCGATGATCTGTTAATTGTGACTCAAACATGGGATGAACACATAAGTATTTTGGAAAAGGTTTTTCAAAAATTTGATGAATAGGATGTCACAGTTAACTTTAAAAAGTCTGAATTCAGAAAAGACAAAATTCTTAGAGCATATCATTTCAGCAATAGGAGTTCTACCTGACCCCAGTAAACTAGAAACGATAGACAATTTCCCAACACCCTACACAAAGAAACAATTAAAAGGTTTTGTGGGACTGGCCTCGTTTTTCAGGAAATTTCTGCCACAACAATTGCTGAAGAGTAATTCACTATTAAACTTACTGCTTAAAAACCACAGTTGGTTGCAGACCAAAGAATGCGAAAATGATTTTGAGCAGATTAAGCAGGTGCTGATTAACACACCTATCCTTAAACACCCAGATATGGAGTTGGACTTGAAAAATCGTATTCTGTAACTGAGCTAGAAGCATTAGCGGTAGTTTGGGCATTTCGCAAATTGCAATCTTACCTTTGGGGAAAACGTATTTAAGTTTACCGTGACCATCAAGCTTTGTCCTTTCTTCTTATGTGTAAGTTGTTATATAAGAGAATAGTGAGGTGGTGCATGTATGTCCAAGAGTTTGATTTTGAAATAGTGTACATAAAAGGGGAACAGAATGTTTTGACAGATGCACTATCACGGCTACTCCAAGGCCTTACTAAATTCCACGAGTTAGAAGAACAAACATGAGATTTCAAGGTACTTTTAATAAATGATGGAATTTTTGAAACATATTATATCGAAATGTGCG
The DNA here is from genome assembly GCF_021461395.2 of Schistocerca americana. Classification (NCBI taxonomy): domain Eukaryota; kingdom Metazoa; phylum Arthropoda; class Insecta; order Orthoptera; family Acrididae; genus Schistocerca; species Schistocerca americana. The sequence goes on from NC_060126.1 coordinate 192,782,654, forward strand.
AAAACATGCAACGCTTGCAGGAAGAAGATCCGAGATGGAGCAAGGTAATAGAAAATTTACAGTCTAGAACACACAAACATTTAGAGCAGTATTACATTATACTTAATGGCATCCTCTTTCATAGAAGAGGTAGACGAATGGATAAGTGGTGTGTGTGCATACCACAGGAATATGTGGCCAACTTAATTCAAAACACGCACCGCACATGGGGACAATATAGAGTGCTCAAGTGTGCTGCCAAAATTTCTACGTATTGTTATTTTCCTAATATGAGGCAACGTATAGAGCAAGTTATCAGATGCTGTGCGGTTTGTCAAAAGGTCAAGCATCAGAATAGGACACGTTTCAACGTACTACACCCAATAATACCAAAGCAACAAAGGGATCTTGTATCTATAGACACCGCAGGACCTTATCCCCGAGCCTGCGCCGGCGGGTCAAATGCATCGTAGCCCTGTATGATGTTTTCAGTAAGTATCTCCAACTATACTCAGTCAAAACAATTAGGTATGGACCAATTATAAGGTGGATTCTGGGAGACTACGTACCACTTATTGGAAAACCTTGCGAGTACTAACTGATAACGCATCAAATTTTACAGGTGACCAATGGAAATCATTTTTGAAATCACGAAACATACATCATATTTTAGTATCCTAGTTCCACCCAGAAGCAAGTCCTGTCGAATGGTGCTTTTGTGAATTTAATAGATTTATCCGGACATATATACCACAAAATCAAAAGAAATGGATAGAATACCTGGGTCTGTTTCAGCATATAGTAAATCACCTACCACACAAATCAACAGGGTACACACCGGCCGAACTTAGTTTGAAAAGGTGGAACTAGATGAATGGGCAAAACTGATACCTAAATTAGGCACAAAGACATTGCCTTAGATGAGAAAGTACAACGAGCGCTAATAACATTGGAAGAGCAAGCTCAATTAAGGAAAGGAATTTATGATAGGAAATTGAAAACTTAACAGAATTCCAGATTGGACAGGAGGTACTACTAAGAACTCATCCAAAATCATCGGAGTTAAAACCATTGAATAAAAAATGGCAATTGTTGTGTGCTTGTTTATGTTTGTGGGATGAAATAAATAGGGTGATGGTGCTAGTGTGAGAACCCCACAGGGAATACATGGATATAAATGGAGATTTATGTGGAAGATTTTTCATGAATATTATATGGTGATGAATATGAAGATTAATATTACGGGGGTACCTAGGAAAGGGCCATGAAGGTGACGTAGGAAAGAATAGATTACATAGTTTTAAGTCTTAGAATGAATGACTGTATGAGTGTGGAAAGCGAAGTATGATGATGCATGTACGGTACGTAATTGTAAAAACGAACATCTTGAAGAAGCAGTGAAAGTAAAGAAGAAACAGTGAAGTCAATAGTAATAAAGGTACATGGTACATTTCACATACACCACAGCACAGTGATTTGGTGCACATATATGTAAAAGAACTTAGTATGAAAAATATTTCTTTAGTGACTAACTGTTACAGCTTGAGCAACTATAAGGTGAATATAAATGAAAATATGATATACAATTCAGATGAGAGATGAACACTAAATGCAGTGAAACAATATTTTCTACGCTGAGTTCTTGACACACACAGAAGTGAAAGCAGTACTTTAACATAAGCATCTTCTTCTTTAGCGGGAATGAATCGTGCGGAATTACACATGACAAAAATGCAAACTACCGGTCGGTGGTAAAACATGTATATCTCGTTGCATCAATAAGGCAGAAATACAGCTTGAAATATGTGTACACGAATGTGAAATATTACAACGGTTAACAAGCAGTGATGAAGTCAGGATTGTCAAGGGATAAAACATTCCCCACACTCGTTCACAAATGAGCACTTGTCAATATTTTACATAGTATGAAGATTCATCAAATGCCAAGGATAGAATAAGTACACTAATGACGCACCACAAGTAGCAGTCCTAGAAGTACCGTGTTTACTCGAATCTAATCCGCACCGGAAATTTGAGACTGGAAATTCAAGGTGAGAGAATAGTTTTAGACCGCCCCTCCAATCGAAAAACAGTTGGTCCATTGTAACGTGAAACACAATTGAGGTCGAATGGATGAAGATACAGCTACAGTAGTTTGGTTCGAGTCGTAAGCTTAACAGTTAAGCTTTACCAGGTAGCCATTGCTATGTCAGGCGCTCCGTCCGTATTTATACGGGTACCCTTCCTTTTTCGCGTGCTTTGTCTGGTTTGAATCGATTGCTTATTTTGCTTTGATCTGATAAGCGCCGTTCTCTTTGTTATAGGTGTTTATGTCACTCTAAGCTGAAAATGCATTATTGTACTGTGTCATACATTGTTTGTTACATTCTGATAATACGTGTTTATGATCTGTCGGCAAGGCTTGCCTTTGGGCGCGCTACCGCGGCTTAAGGCCCGTCCACACGTTACGATCTGTCTGCGCAAATGTCTGCGCACATCACATCTGCGCAGACAGATCGTTGCGTGTGGACAGAAGATTTGCACCAACCTGAGGTGTGTGCAAACGTGGAAGTTGGAGTTGGAGGTTTGAACGAAACCTCTCAAATCTGTGGGTTCAAACCACATCTGCGCAGACAAGTTGGAGCGTGTGGACAGGAGATCGCCGCAAATCTGGCGCGAAACAGCTGTTTGCTCAGTCTAGTGTTTGCGTGCACAGGGCATTAAATTGGCTGATACTCGTCAGTGTTCTCAAGAGTTTGTAAGTGAATTCATTGAAATATGTAGAAACCACCCATGTATGTGGAAGATTAAAAGTAAAGAATATAGTGACGAGACAAAAAGACTGCAGCATACAATGCTCTAATTGAGTTATCCAAAGTTCAGAAATCTAGATCTGGTGTAGGAGTAGATCAAGTATAGCAGCCAACGTTATGGTATTTTGATCTGCTTGGCTTTCTTAGTGATCAAGAAACGCCAAGACCAAGCAGGAGTACAATTGAAGATGAAATTGGAGTGTCAATGTTACTGCCAGCCGTTCATGAGGAGAAATTGCCCTTCTTATACAAGTATTTTTTCTCATAATATGAAGGGTTACAAGCTTTAAGAGATAATTATAAGTTTCGACATCCATCCGCAAATAATTTCGCCAGTCGTTAGGTTCGTCCTGCAACTCTCTCAGTAAATTTACGTGAGAAAACTGCTTTCGCTTTAGCAGCCACTGCCTACACCATTTTGCCCGCTTTCTCTGTTTCCTGCGGTTGGTCTGAATGTTTTTTGCAACACAAGTTGCGAACACAGACCACAACAGAACTTCCTCCATTTCTATATTTCAAAATAACTGAATTAAATGTTTGACGTTTACGGGGAGCGTAGTCGCTTGCCACTGATATTTCTTTTCTACACCGACAGATGGCGGGCGAGTAGTAGATTGGGGTTTGTGTCGTGTGAACACACCACATTTGCAGCGATCTTTTGCATGTACAGACATCTGCACCGATGTCTGCGCAGACAGATCGTTGTGTGTGGACCGGGCTTTACAATTAAAAAAAAAAAAAAAAAGGAAAAAAAGAGAGGAATTGTCTCATAAGCGAAACAATGGCGAGAGTCTACTATTTGTTGTTACTTAAACTGCTGCTTTCTTTGATAATGATCAACAAGAACCAAATAATAGACTGCGTATGATAGATGATGTTCTGAACGAGAGTTTAGCGAAAATTTTTCTCTGTTTGAAAATCTTTGCAGACGACTCTTTAGTACATTACATTCTGCTCTGCACAGAAATTAGGGTCATCTTAGATTTAAAAATCTAGTCAGTTGCCGTGCTTAGTTTCTAACTGTATCACTATTCGGCATAAGAATAATACGGATATAAACATGACATGATATGTATATTCTTCCGCGTTTGCTGTTCTAGTTTCGTAGTTTATTAGGCAGACTGGATTTAAATGAAATAGCAGTGAACACGAAAGAATACATGGCATAATGTTTACATTCTTATACCTTTGAATTTATTTACTGACGCAGAGGTTTTGGCGCCAGTATTTATCTTTGTGCCTGCAAAGCATACCTGTCTAGCGCGACATATATTTGACGGCAGAAGTTAGTTGTGGCGACACCTACCAACATATTTCAGAACTTGCGCTTACTTTGCACTCGATTCTAAGCCGCAGGCGGTTTTTTGGATTACGAAAACCGGAAAAAAGTGCGGCTTAGATTCGAGTAAATACAGTAGCTTGATCTCTGAAGCAGACCCTAGCAAATAGTCTTTTTTCATTGTAATGAGCAGTGGTGGAACGTATTTTCTATGTGTAGTTGTGAAGGTAAAAATGCACAGGAGATCGGTCCTGCAAGACAAGAGCAAGAAATGCAAATATTCAGAATAAATGCAAGATTCCTTCCAATTTACTTATCAGTGAGTAAGATGGTGCATGTCATGGAGACCATATATGAAATGTAGATGTGAATTGTACATTTATAGGTCAACTTTATTACTGTCTATATCTATGTAAAATGTATGTACTATTGTGAATTTTATGTGAAACTTTATTCTTGAAGAAGAACCATTTATGTATTTATGTGAAGTGCAACACAATGGACGAGTAAAATACTCGCACGTGTGAAGTGATAACAAAAATAGTAAGGCCTGGTAATAGTGAAAATAGTGGTTGAGCCATGATAAGAGTAAACGCCACAGTCTAGCAAAGTGAATACAGTGAGTGTGATGGATGTGCGATGGAGAAATCAGAGGAAATCCATATAACCACTAATTGATGTGTGAGGACCGCCGAGCTACAATGCACATCAGAAGATAATGCCGAGTCCTGCAGTGGGGCCGTTACCTTCAATTTCATGGTCAAAAACTTCGTCCAGGTGTGAGATGAGATATTGCTGTTATTTGGGTTGAGTGTTGGAGCTGAATCCATCGTATCCAGTTTTCAGACTGTAGGGCATATACAACACCGACTTCATAAGCCTGGAACGACATTACAATGGATGCGCGGGCAGTGCTGGTGCTCACATGGTGCTTGGATCACTGCGACGGGCATTAAACAATGAGCTGCTGCTGGCCATAAGTACAGCGAACAATGAAATAGCATGTGCCGAAAGGACCCTTTCACAGAATTGCCAGTGAACCGAAAGCAAGAGAGAAAAACATTTTTTAAAACAGGGTGGAAGGACGATTTAGGAAATTAAAAATTTTCCCCTGTTCACACCATACAGCTTAACAAATGTTAGGATAAATAACAGACTAAGACGTTAGCACAACATAGATTTGCAATTATGTAATATGAGTATGTGTGAATGCACGTATGTCATGTATGTGCATGAATTTGCAATGGTCAAAGAAATGAAGCTTTGTAGATATACTTGTAGTGGCATAACGGTACTAAAACTCCATTGACTTTCACCAAGTGACCAAACTATGAACCACAATGTAAATAAGGCTACTATATACTGTCTCCCTAAATAAAGAGACTTATTTCTGACAGGAGGGCATTTGTGATGTTCCTTCTGCATTTCTTGCTTTTATGTCTTCGTTTCTTGAAAGGCAAAGAGAAAAGGTGAATTGGTAGTCCAGCGTAGAGCCTGCCGCCTACTGCAACATATTTTTGATTTTCAAACGTTAAAAAACATGACATGTTTTTCCTGTTCCTCGGTAAGAGGAAGGACTCGCTCTCTGCTAATGAATGAAGGTAGACGCACGTTATTTAAGAGCGTAATCAGAGGTAGCTATTTTAGTTATGTGAATAAGTGAAAACAATGTAGTATTATTGAACTAACTGGAAGATTGTATGAGTCATTATTCCAAGCAGTACTGTAATAAGACGAACTGAAGCCCACCTGTGTACTTCAGAGTATTCATGAAGATCCATTTAACGCAACATGGACACAGTCAAGATTTTGTAGGTGGATATGGCGATCAGATGTAGTGTTATTAATTGGTAAGCACTGATCTACAGCAAGAAAAGGACTATTATGTCCATGCAAAACTGATATGAACTAATAAGAATTCATTTACAGGCATGGCCCAGCTTATTGTGCTTGTCCGAGTGCCGAAAAATTAATCTCATTGATTAACATTTTTATTATATTATAAGTGATAGATGTTCTGTATCTCTCTAAACACCACATAATCAGAGGGATGGGGAAGTTCAATATCAGAGATCATAGACTAGCATCATATTTGTGTAGAGTTAACATGGAAAAAGGAGGAGTTGCAACATATGTAAAATGTTGATACAATGTCAAAAATATTGACATAAATAGCTTTTGTGTTGATCAGAACCCAGACGCAAGTGCTTGTAAGTTGTTGCTGCAGGACAGTTCTCTGATAATTGTAAGAGTTTACAGATCACCTCTAGGAAACTTTTAAGTTATTTATGAGAATTCTAGATGCATTACTGAGCTATCTATCAGATAAGAAGAAACAGTAGTTTGTGGAGATTTCAGTATCGATCTCTTAGAAGATACAGACAGGAAAGGTGAACAAGAACCACTATTTGGGCGTTTCAATCTAATTTCAGCAGTCAGCTTTCCAACACACGTACAGCAAGATAGTAGGACACTGATTGATCATATTTTTATAAACAGTGCTCCAGCTGAAACAATTAATTTACAACCAGTAAGCTAATGGACTATCTGATCATGATGCACATTTAATGCATACAATGTGGAGAGGCTTATGAATGAGAACAAGATAGAATATTTTAAGAATAAGTTAAAAGGAACGGTATGGGATGAGTTATACATAGCAAGAGATGCTAATGCCAAAGTCAATTTATTTCATGGTAAATTTGTGTCAATATTTGGAAGTTACTGTCTAAAAATTACCCAGAAGATCCATGTTAAAAAAATAAGCTGTGGATAAATAACAGAATTAAAATCTCATGTAAGAGGAAGAGGAGAATTTATTTAAATGCCTGAGTAAGTCAGAATTCAACATTACTTGTATATTACAAAATATATAGCAGAATTTTAAGGAAGTCACTAAAATGTCCAGTAGTATGCATTTCCCGACAGAATGTCCAGTAGTATGCAGACAGAAATAAATGATGCACACAGTAAGATTAAAACTATATGGGACATTGTCAAATGGGAGACAGGACAGCCAGTCCGTCTACAAGGCACCACATCAAAGAAATGACAAGGTGGTTGCTGATAATTCACAAGTTGCAAGTACTTTAAACAATCACTTTCTAAATGTAGCGGCAAAAATAAGATACAACATTTCAGTCCATTAAAATTGCTACACCAAGAAGAAATGCAGATGATAAACGGATATTCATTGGACAAATATATTAAATTAGAACTGACATGCGATTACATTTTCATGCAATTTGGGTGCAATAGATCCTGAGAAATCAGTACCCAGAACAACCACCCCTGGCTGTAATAGTGGCCTTGATATGCCTGGGCATTGAGTCAAACAGAGGTTGGATGGCATGTACAGGTACAGCTGCCCATGTAGCTTCAACATGATACCACAGTTCATCAAGAGTATTGACTGGTGTATTGTGATGAGACAGTTGCTCGGCCACCATTGACCAGACATTTTCAATTGGTGAGAGATCTGGAGAATGTGCTAGCCAGGGCAGCAGTCGAACATTGTCTGTATCCAGAAAGGCCCGTACAGGACCTGCAACATGCGATCGTGCATTATCCTGCTGAAATGTAGGATTTCGCAGGGATCGAATGAAGGTTAGAGCCACGGGTCGTAACACATCTGAAATGTAACGTCCACTGTTCAAAGTGCCGTCAATGCGAACAAGAGGTGACCGAGACGTGTACCCAATGCCACTCCATACCATTACGCCGGGTGATATACCAGTATGGCAATGACAAATACACGCTGTGCGTTCACCGCGATGTCACCAAACACGGATGCGACCATCATGATGCTGTAAACAGAACCTGGATTCATCCGAAAAAATATGTTTTGCCATTCGTGCACCCAGGTTCATCGTTGAGTACACTATCACAGGCGCTCCTGTCTGTAATGCAGCGTCAAGGGTAATCGCAGCCATGATCTCCGAGCTGATAGTCCATGCTGCTGCAAACGTCGTCGAACTGTTTGTGCAGATGTTTGTTTGTCTTGCAAACGTCCCCATCTGTTGACTCAGGGATTCAGACATGGCTGCACGATCCGTTACAGCCATGAGGATAAGATGCCTTTCATCTCGACTGTTACTGATACGAGGCCATTGGGATCCAGCACGGCGTTCCGAATTACACTCCTGAACCCACCGATTCCATATTCTGCTAACAGTCATTGGATCTCGACCAACGCGAGCAGCAATGTCGCGATACGATAAACCGCAATCGTGATAGGCTACATTCCGACCTTTATCTAGGTTGGTAACGTGAAGGTACGCATTTCTCCTCCTTACACGAGGCATCACAACAACATTTCACCAAGCAACGACGGTCAACTGCTGTTTGTGTATGAGAAATTGGTTGGAAACTTTCCTCGTGTCAGCACGTTGTAGGTGTCGCCATCGGCGCCAACCTTGTGTGAATGCTCTGAAAAGCTAATCATTTGCATATCACAGCATCTTCTTCCTGTCGGTTAAATTTCGCGTCTGTAGCACATCTTTGTGGCGTAGCAACTTTAATGGCCAGTAGTGTATATAAAATATTAAAAATGTCATGCCATAGAACTTCAAGCATCCTTCACTGAAATTAATAAAATTCTAAAAATCGAAAGCTCATGTGGTGATGTTGGGATTTTAAACAAAATTCTGAAAATTTGTTGCAGCTTAATAAATAATGTTCTTAGTGATATATGCAATACATCACAGGCACATGGAATTTGTCTAGACAGGTTAAAATAGGAGGCCATTAAACCTCTTCATTAGAAAAGTGGCAAGACAGACTTGCAAAATTATTGTCCAGTTTCCTTATTGACATCTTTTTCCAAAATATTAAAAAAAAGCAATGTACTTGAGAATAGTCTCTCATGTAAGGAGAAACAATATACTTAGCATGTCACGCTCTGGATTCCACAAGGGTTGCTCAACTGAGAGCCTTAAATAATACACCGAGCGAGGTGGCGCAGTGGTTAGCACACTGGACTCTCATTCGGGAGGACGATGGTTCAATCCCGTCTCCGGCCATCCTGATTTAGGTTTTCCGTGATTTCCCTAAATCGTTTCAGGCAAATGCCGGGATGGTTCCTTTGAAAGGGCACGGCCGATTTCCTTCCCAATCCTTCCCTAACCCGAGCTTGCGCTCCATCTCTAATGACCTCGTTGTCGACGGGACGTTAAACACTAACCACCACCACCACCACCACCTTAAATAATAAAATATCACCTGTTGGTATTCTTTGTGCTACTTCCGAGGCCTCAGATTGTGCAGATCATGTTACTCTCCTGGAAAAACTTGAGTTTTATGGAACTGATGGCTTTACACAAAACTGGTCTGAATCATACTAACAAACAGAATGCAAAAGCTTGTGCTGATTACTTCAGACAATGTCAGAAGGGTAGAAAATTTTAGTGAGTGGGAGAAATCACAGAGGATGTCACTGATATACAGGGTCCAGCATAAAAAACTCCCCGATTACAAAGTAACGTGCAGCAGACAGTAGAAGGAGCAGAGTGGTGGGGGGCGCGTCGTTAAGTAGCTGCCTACGTGCCGTTTTCAGTGTACGCCATGGCGTGGTCTGGTGAACATCGTGCCTTCGTAGTGGAAGATTTTATTCAAAATGGCGAATCGCCTATTAATACTCAATGTGCTTTTCGCGTTCGCTTTGCGCTCGGACGACGGGACCCTGTTCCCGATAAGAAAACAATTTATTCTTGGGTTGCTAACTTTCGTGAGACAGGTTCCGCATTAAAAAGGAAACCACCTGGACGACCACGGACTGCAACAGGCCCCGGAAATGTTGATGCAGTTAGAGCTTCAGTTCAACAATCTCCTCGACGATCCGCTAAAAAGCATGCGGCAGCATTACGGATATCTGATCGAAGTGTGAGAAGAATCTTGCATCGAGATCTTAAAATGCATCCTTACAAAATTGTAACTACGCAGGAACTGAGTGAACGAGACTGTGGTGTCCGTGTAAGTTTGTGCCAAGACCTTCTTCGGAACATTCGTCCCAACGATATTGTGATTTTTTCTGATGAAGCACACTTTCACCTTGCCGGAACAGTGAACAGCCAAAATTGCAGGTACTGGTGTGAACACAATCCCCAAGAACTTCATCAACGACTTCATAGCCCTAAAGTAACAGTATGGTGTGCTGTTTACAATTCCGGGGTGATCGGTCCTTACTTTTTCGAAGAAAATGACAGGAATTTAACCGTCAACAGTGAACGCTATTGTGCCATGCTCCGCGACTTTCTCCAACCGCAACTAAGGGAGCTTTTTGGTGAAATAGAGAACATGTGGTTCCAGCAAGATGGTGCTACTGCCCACACAGCGCGGCAGTCACTGGCATTGGTGAAGGAAATGTTTCCTGGACATGCGATCTCGTTGCGTGGAGACATTGGCTGGCCCCCACGATCGCCGGACTTAACGCCCTGTGATTTCTTTCTTTGGGGCTATTTAAAAGCAAAAGTTTATGAACAACACGAGCCCTGAAAGAAGCAATTACACAAGAGGTTGAAGCTATTCCACCTGAAATGACTCAAAGAGTAATGAATAACTTCAGGGAAAGACTCAAACAGTGTGTCGACAGTGCAGGAAGCCATTTAAGGGATGTTTTATTTAAAAAGTAAGACCATAAGAGTATTTTCTAAAATGGCATAATATGTACTTTTATTTACTATAAATAAAATTGTTCTACCTTATTTGGTTTTGTTTTTATTAGCTTTCCTTAAAGGGGAGGTTTTTCTGCCGGACCTTGTATAAAAATATGATCTTAGAAATAACAAAAGACAGGGAATGTAGACTCCTTGACCTGTCAGCTTGATGTTTCCTCTTTATGTCAGGTATGTCAAACGCTATTAAGAATTGTCACTGTCTAAAATTTTACAGCAGTAACAGACATGATAAACCGTGTACTGTGTTATATGACATACTTCAGATTTGATCTTATTAACTGAAAGCGTGTCACTGCTACAGAGGTGCATAATGTAAGTGCACTTATATTACTGCTATTATATGTACAGTTATCGTTTTGTAGAAATTGATGTACATACAGTTGTTTGTTCCTCTGTATTACATGCCAGTGATTAAGGGTTATAATCTGAAACTTGGTTTTGACAAATAAAACAATTCCAGTGCAGCTCATTGGATATAGATGATGTTCTTTAATAAAAAATATTCTCCCGTTCACAATAGTTCCCTTTAGCAGCTATACACTGGCAGAGTCGTCGTTCCTAGTCTTTGTAGCAGTGCTGAAAGGCTTCAGTTGGTAGGACCTTTAATTTGTCAGTCGTTCTTTTGAATGTTCTCCAGAGGCCCAATATAACAGCCTTTTTTTTTTACATTTTTCAATTTTGTGGGAAGAAAAAGTCACAAGGACTCTGGTGAGGTGAAGTTGTTCATGGTCATTGACAGTCCTCTCAAGATGATCAACATATATGCTTCTTTGATTGTTCTCCTGCTCAGTGTTTAACAGGTCATCCATCATCCTTCCAGTTAAACATTGATTGATCTCATAAGAGCATGCACACGTTCAACGTTTTTGTCAGTTTTTGAAGTTTAATGTCTCTCTAAGTAAGATTCATCTTCAATATGTTCTCGGCCTTCCAAAAATGGTAAGGGATCTTCTCTGTAGGTCTGTTTCAACATGGTTGCACTCTTCGATTCCTCAAGTTGAACACGAAATCTGATGGCATAATGTTGCTCTAAATTCTGCTGTTCCATTTTCGTAACATACAACAAAAACACAACTTCACTGATGGTGCTCTCAAAAATCATGTGATAGCTGTACAGAACTGAAATGGACTGAACATCTGGAAGGGATTAACATGTTGGTCTACACAAGCAGAACAACGCAGCACTGCCAGATCACTCACAGAGTTGCCAGTCTCATTACTTTCCTCAAACTACTCTTACAGCTGTTTGTATTGAACAGACACCAATATTTCAATCAAACGATTGTATATGACATATGATGTGATAATGAGGATTCTATTCTGTTCTATAAAGCCAAGAATGCCATTATCTTGTGTAACGAATTAATTAAAAAGTGGATGAGCAGTGTAGATGATAAACACAAAGCACAGAAAGAGGAATGTTCTTATACTGGCTTACAGACGAAAAGCATCTGACCAAACTACTCGGAGTTTAAATTTCAGTTGTTTCGGATATCTAGAAATCATTCAGATAAATATATAGTAAATATACAGTTAAGTTTTGAAGTTTTCTTGCAACAAATGGGTAACCACTGTCCAACAATGTACTTTTGGAGCTGTACCACCAGGTCTGTCAAGATCATCAATGTTTTGCTTGCTGTCATCTGGAACCACAGCAACAGAATGTGATACCTAATGACACCCTAGACCAGCAAGACATGCATACCATTCGTGACTGGAACAAAAGACATTGCACAACATATGTACTTTCTACCAATCAGCAATACTTTTCATTTACGTAGGAAGAGACACGAAGGTTGGTAGTAATCAAATTATAAAAGTAAAAAAAAATCACAGATTTTTTAATATTAAAATTAGACAGCTTTTTTTACAATATATACAATGTGTATCATTCAAATTACATAAAATATGTCAATTTGATTGATGAATAAAACAGCAATCAAAGAAAAAGGGATAGTAAATAGAAGTGACATCACAATGAGATTTCTTTTGTATAGAACTTAATACATATCACTCTTCACATGTGACTGTTCATATTCAAAATCTTAATTCCATAGTGAGATCTTGTTTGTTGTCTATGGTTATGATACAATATCAACAAAAAAGAAAGGAACATTCACCAAGTCAAAAGCCAAACAGCACTCTAAGGTCATCCAGTGACAATTTTTCTTTGCGCCTTTGTTTGGCACCAGTTAACACTTCGGATGCTAGTGCTAATTTATTATCTTGCATTTTCTTTATTCTTGCTTCTATTGTTTCCTCACAAAAGAACCTACAGAAAAAAGAGATATTAGTACACTGAAATCAAGTTACACCATATAAATTAAACCCTGCAAATTTTGCATTTAATTTATACAGCTGGAAAGTATTGCAAATGGAAACTTAAAAGACGCACACATGTTGAATTTAAATTTACAGGACCAGATATTCATAAAGAATCTACTTTACATATGTTCCAAGAAATGTTGGTAGCTGGAAACATACCATAGCAACAGGAAATTGAAATCCAAAGAGGTTTTCATAATTTCCCTGAAATTTATTATCCAGAACTTTTATAAAAAGATTCATTTATTTAGTGAGTTAACAACAAAGTTTCTTATTATTATACACAATGGGGGTTTCCTTATTTCAATGCATGGGCACTACTGTACAATATCGTGGCTGTATTTGACCTAGAGCTATCTTCATATCCACAACCACTTTGCTGCATTATATGTGGCTGTGACAACCAACACACACACACACACACACACACACACACACACACACACACACACACACATCATCATCTCAGTCTCTGGCTGCTGACATCAGACTGTGAGCAGCACTGCACAACAGGAGAAGTAACCGTGTGTTGGGGGTAAGGAGCAAGCTGAGGTAGGGAGGGAGGGGAAGGGATAGCAGGGTGGGGGTGGGGGACAGTGAAGTGCTGCTTGTGGGAGCATACAGAGATTGGGGAGTGCAGTTGGGAGGTTAGATGGAGGGCAGAGGACAGCAGAAATGACTGTGGATGTGCTGGCGGATAAAGGGCTGTGTAGTGCCAGAATGGGAACAGGGAAAGGGCTAGGTGGGTAATGACAATGACTAACGAATGTTGAAGACAGAAGGGTTACAGGAACGTAGGATATATTGGAGGGAGCGCTACACCTGCAAATTCAGAAAAGGTGGATGTGGTAGTGGGAAGGATTGAGGAGGCAGAAGCTGAGAAGCAGTCACTGAAATGGAGAATGTCAGGTTGGGCAGCGTGCTTAGCAGCTGGGCGACTGGGTGGTCCAAAGTTTCTTGGTCACAGTTCGTCAGTGGCTATTCATGCAGACAGACAGCTTGTTGGTTGTCATGCAGCATAGTGGTTGGATCTTAACTTGTAGATCACATGATTGGTTTCGCAGATAGCTTTCCCTTTGATGGGATATGTGATGCTTGTGACAGAACTCGAGTAGGTGGTGGTGGTGGTGGTGGTGGTGGTGGTGATGATGGGAGGATGTATGGGATAGGTCTTGCATCTAGGACTATTACATGGGTAAGAGCCATGAGAGAAGGGGTTGGGAGCAGGGGTTGTGTAGGAATGGACAAGGACATTGTGTGGGTTCGGTGGGCGATGAAATGCCACTGAGGAAGGGTTGGGAAGGATAGTGGGTAGGAGGGCACAACAAGACGAATGACATGGCCACTATCCTTCCCACCCCTCCCACAGTGGTATTCTGCTGCCCTACACAACATCCTTGTTCATCCCTAAACAACCCCTGCTCCCAGCCCTTGCTTCATATCCATGTAATAGACCTAGATGCAAGACTTGTTACATGCATCCTATCCTCCCATCACCACATACTCCAGTCATGTGATCTACAAGGTAAGCTACAATCACTTTGCTGCATTCTATGTGGGCATGTCAACCAACAAGCTCGCTGTACGCATGAAGGGCCACTGACAGAAACAGCTGGACCACCCAGTTGCCCAGCTGCTGAGCACACTGCCCAACCTGACATACAGGGTGTCCAGAAAAGGACCCCCTGATTTAAAAATTAAATATCTCGAAAACAAAGATCGATAGAGGAATGCAGTAAACGGTATGTTTATTGTGAAAGCTGTAAGAAGTTTATACAGCAGTTTGAAATAATAGTTACAAAAGCTGCTAACAGATGGCGCTGTAATCACCATACGTAATGCCTAGTATAAATAGTGATCCGAAGCCCAGAGCGATCAGTTCCACTATTGAAACGTGAAAGGAGGTTAGCGTACTGAAGGAAGAGATTAAAACCATGTACTCCATTGAACAATGCGTTTTTCTGGTGCTAGAGTACCACAGGTTAGAAGAGAGTCCTAAGGCAACAAGGTGAAGTTTTCAAGCACGATTTAATGTTCTAAAAGGACCCGATGCAAAAACCATTCATACGCTCTTCGCAAAATTTCAACGAACAGGCAGCATAACTGATGATCTAGTGGGGCATGTTGGCCGCAAGCAAACCGCAGTTACGCCTGAAAATATTGCCACAGTTTCTGGAATTATTCAGCGAAATCCAATGGTCATCCGTCCGTAGAATTGCATCTGAGACTGGTTTGAAGCGTTCCAGCATGCAGAAAATACTGGGAAAGAGCCTACACATGTTTCCATTCAAAATTCAAATGCACCAGGCCATACCCGTACGAGCTGTGCAACAAAGGGTTGCCTTTGCTAATCAGATGCTCACAATGATTGATAGGGAAGGATTTGATGTTGGCTGCATCTGGTTTACAGATGAAGCACCTTCCACCTGAATGGATACGTGAATAAGCAGAACTGGCGATTTTGGGGTTCCGAAAAGCCATATTGGTGTGAAGCAAAACCCCTGTATTCTCCTAACGTTACTGTGTGGGCTGCAGTATGCAGTAGAGGCATTATTGGCCCTTTTTTCATTCGAGAAACGGTCACTGGTGCACGTTACGTTGCAATTTTGGAACAATTTGTTGCCACACAGCAAGCGTTAAGGGATCAACCAGGTACTGAATGGTTTATGCAAGATGGAGCCCGACCACATCGGACCGAACAAGTGTTTCGCTTTCTTGAGGAATACTTCGGGAATCGAGTCATTGCTTTGGAATATACCAAATTTACTGGTGCAGGCATGGATTGGCCTCCATATTCCCCGGGTCTGACTCCCTGTGACTTTTTTTTGTGGGGCACAGTGAAAGACATGGTCTACCCGAAGCATCCCGCCACGCTGGACGAGCTTGAATCAGCGATCTCTGTGGCATGTGAATCCATTTCGGTTGAGACACTACGAAATGTGATGGCGAATTTCATTCTTCGTTTGCGCCACCTCTGTAGTGCCAATGGTGAACATTTTGAAAACATTGTGATGTGATTGTTTGCAAAGATTGTTTTCATACGATTATTTCACGTATGTATGCTGATATGAGCTGTACAGCGTACAGCGCCCTCTGTTAGCAGCTTTTGTAACTATTATTTCAAACTGCTGTATAAACTTCTTACAGCTTTCACAATAAACATACCGTTTACTGCATTCCTCTATTGATCTTTGTTTTCAAGATATTTAATTTTGAAATCAGGGAGCCCTTTTCTGGACACACTGTACTTCATTTCAGTGTCTGCTACACAGCATGTGCCATCTGGATCCTTGCCACCAACACCAGATTTTCTGAATTACACAGGTGGGAACTCTCCCTGCAATATACCATACAGTCTTGTAACACTCCTGGCCTTAGCCTTCATTAGTCATTGTCCTTGTCCTTACCCACCCAGCCCTTTTCTTGTTCCCATTCCAGTGCTAAACTGTCCTCTGTCCTATCAACACACCCACAGCGTTTCTACTTCTCTCCTTTTCTGATGCCCCTTCTCTTAACCTACTGACTGCACCCAGCTGCTCTATCCTCCCCCAGTTCCTGTATGCTCCCACAACCACCGCTTTACTGTCTACCACCCCCATCCTGCTATCCCTCCCCCTCCATGCCCCATTCCCCCTTACCACCACCACCAAATTGCTTCATCCATTATGCGCTGCTACCAGTCTTGACTCAGCAGCCAGAGACTGTGTGTGTGTTTTGTGTATTTCTGATGAAGGCCTTTTTGGCCAAAAGTTTACTTGAAGACAATCTTTTTGTTGTGTCTATCTGTGACTCAGCATCTCCTTTATATGGCTAGTAGCAAGTATACTTTTCATCATATTGCAAATTTTTAATTTCTTTTGCTTCCTTATAAAACAAGGGAATAAGTTCTTAGTACACTAGTTTCCCTGCAGGCATTCAACACAGTTAAGTTTTTTGTGTTTTTGCTTCCTGCCAGATATTGATTTCAGGATGCGCGGCTCAGATTGGTTTCTCCACTATTTTCCCATTGAAATTTAGTACTTCATCAATTGTTATTCTCTTTGGATAGAGATAGGTAGATAGATAGATAGATAGATAGATAGATAGAGAGAGAGAGAGAGAGAGAGAGAGAGAGAGAGAGAGAGAGAGAGAGTTGCAGTACTGTAGCTAGTGTCACATGTTATGTACACTTGTTTTCAAATGGTTCAACATCTTTTCTGTTAGGTACTCTATGATCTGTCTTTATATAGTTACTTATATTCTTTCTGACTTTCACATCAATTTATTTCACTTACTTGTATATGTGAACAGGTTTCTTTTGGCCAACACGATACACCCTGTCACAAGCTTGTGCTTCAAGTTGAGGGTTCCAATGAACGTCGAAGAGAAAGAGGTGGTTTGCACCAACCAGATTTAAGCCAACTCCCCCAGCAGTCAATGACAGAAGCATAACCTGAAAAGGAAATACGTAAAATAAGTAGCGACATTGCTAGTACATCCAATGACAATTGAAAGCCACAGCCCCCACCACAGCTTGTCAACCTTGATGGGCCAAGATGATGACAGCTTATTAAACAGCAGTAACGGAGCCAGCACAAGTTGCAAAATACTGTTTTCCATTGCCGTGCAGTTTGCACCCAACAAAGAAATTTCATTTTAAAGAAACATTCTAACATGTATCATGTCACCCATCATTTGTACAACAAACCTAAGGAACAGTATCATTAGGCAAACAATAAAGAAAGCAATGCATCTGTACGTAGTCTAGAAATGACTATAGTCATGCAAGACAATAAAAGTTGCAGAAAGACAGACCCTCTCTAAATATACTTCATTTAACTCAGAATGCACAGAAAATTTTTCTCAGTCACTGCATTCCTGTGTGTATTGTTGCAAACCCAAATGGGGGGAAAAATTGTACTTACATGTGAAAGTTATTGCACTGTCTTTTACAAATTATTTTGTATATAAACTCAGAAAGATACACTCCCTTTTTATATACTGTAAAAAGTATCAACAGATCATATGATAGGAAGATTTACATATTCAGATTTTATTTCTTTAATTGCTATGTTCAGCTACTTTTGTTATTAGAATGACTACCACATTGGCCAACAGAAATTTGAATGAAAATTTATTCTTCATGTTTTCATTCATTGACATTCAGAAGCATATTATTTTGTCTTTAAAAATAGTTATTAGATAAAAGAAAGTTGTTAAAATTTAGTGTGGAATTTACACAAGCACCATTTGTAGTCATTGTGTGAAGATTTTGTGAATACTAGTAAAAGTGTCACAAGCTTTAATGGGAATTGTTGCTAACAATATATTTCATTGAAAGCAACAGTGATACTGACTAATACAGTACTACCTTATCATGAATGTAACTTATGCTTGGAAAAGAGTAACATACACTGCTATACACACAGAAACAAAATTTAAGAAATCTGATCTGAAGGAATGACTCAGCGGCAGGCTTGCAATGGAATGTCACTGTCAGCACAATGACACCACTGCTGTTATGAAAGGTGCCTTGTTCTGCTCATAGTTTGGTTGGAATCCAAACTGCCAATAGCCAAGATTGGCACTCAACATACACAAAAAAGATAACTGGGGTATTATTGAAATATCATGTAAAATGACATTAGCTCAGATGTAAATTTGAAATCGAAAGGTTATAAGTTTTCCCAAGAAATGTAACAACAAAAGTAAACACATTTTCTCTGCTTTACTGCTTTTAGATTAAAAATTTGTGTACAGTACAGAAGGAGTCATCCAGAAGAAACAGTTTTACTTATTTTTGAATATTAAATATACTGCACTATTGAACATTAAGTAAGAATCTAGTTGCAACCATATAGTTGATAATTATTTGAATAACATTAATGACAGTTTTTCATGCTAGTGTGTCTTAATATTGTTGACTACATGATAAGGAACCAACTTTGATCAATATTAATTTGTTTATGTTGTAATATGCATTTCTCAGTCATTATGTTATCATTCTTAAGTATCATGCTTAATATATTAAATAAAAGCAATATCTCTGTTAAATTTTAGTTCTTCGTGTAAATGCCTTTTCCAAGCATTACAGATTTGAAGCCATATTTTTTTAATTAATCAATAAATTTTTATGCCTTACAGTTTCACTTATGTCACTGATGGTTAATGACAGCAGCTATTAATTTTTTTCCTTTACGTAGAATTCAAGCAAACTGGGTTTTCCATGATTTTATAAATTCAAATTACAGTAATGTAAATGGTTTACTAGATCTATACAGAGGAGAAAGAAAACTGGCATTCTGCGGATCAGAGCGTGGAATGTCAGGTCCCTTAATTGGGCAGGTAGGTTAGAAAACTTAAAAAGGGAAATGGACAGGTTAAAGTTAGATATAGTGGGAATTAGTGAAGTTCGGTGGCAGGAGAAAAAAGACTTTTGGTCAGGTGAATACAGGGTTATAAACACAAAATCAAACAGGGGTAATTCAGGAGTAGGTTTAATAATGATTAAAAAAAATAGGAGTGTGGGTAAACTACTACAAACAGCATAGTGAACGCATTATTGTGGCCAAGATAGACATGAAGCCCACACCTACTACAGTAGTACAAGTTTATATGCCAACTAGGTCTGCAGATGATGAAGAAATTGAAGAAATGTATGATGAGATAAAAGAAGTTATTCAGGTAGTGAAGGGAGACGAACATTTAATAGTCATGGGTGACTGGAATTCGAGAGTCGGAAAAGGGAGAGAAGGAAACATAGTAGGTGAATATGGATTGGGGGTAAGAAATGAAAGAGGAAGCTGTCTGGTAGAATTTTGCACAGAGCATAACTTAATCATAGCTAACACTTGGTTCAAGAATCATAAAAGAAGGTTGTACATTGGAAGAATCCTGGAAATACTAGAAGGTATCAGATAGATTATATAATGGTAAGACAGAGATTTAGGAACCAGATTTTAAATTGTAAGACATTTCCAGGGGCAGATGTGGACTCTGGCCACAATCTATTGGTTATGAGCTGTAGATTAAAACTGAAGAAACTGCAAAAAGGTGGGAATTTAAGGAGATGGGATCTGGACAAACTGATTAAACCAGAGGTTGTACAGAGTTTCAGGGAGAGCATAAGGGAACAATTGTCACAAATGGGGGAAAGAAATACAGTAGAAAAAGAATGGGTAGCTCTGAGGGATGAAGTAGTGAAGGCAGCAGAGGATCAAGTAGGTAAAAAGACGAGGGCTAGTAGAAATCCTTGGGTAACAGAAGAAATATTGAATTAAATAGATGAAAGGAGAAAATATGAAAATGCAGTAAATGAAGCAGGCAAAAAGGAATACAATCGTCTCAAAAATGAGAGCGACAGGAAGTGCAAAATGGCTAAGCAGGGATGGCTAGAGGACAAATGTAAGGATGTAGAGGCTTCTCTCACTAGGGGTAAGATAGATACTGCCTACAGGAAAATTAAAGAGACCTTTGGAGAAAAGAGAACCACTTGCATGAATATCAAGAGCTCAGATGGAAACCCAATTCTAAGCAAAGAAGGGAAAGCAGAAAGGTGCCCAAGGAGTATATAGAGTGTCTATACAAGGGCGACGTACATGAGGACAATATTCTGGAAATGGAAGAGAATGTAGATGAAGATGAAATGGGAGATATGATACTGCGTGAAGAGTTTGACAGAGCACTGAAAGACCTGAGTCGAAACAAGGCCCCGGGAGTAGACAACATTCCATTAGAACTACTGACAGCCTTGGGAGAGCCAGTCCTGACAAAACTCTACCATCTGGTGAGCAAGATGTATGAGACAGGCGAAATTCCTTCAGACTTAAAGAAAAATATAATAATTCCAATCCCAAAGAAAACATGTGTTGACAGATGTGAAAATTACTGAACTATCAGTTTAATAAGTCACAGCTGCAAAATACTAACGTGAATTCTTTACAGACGAATGGAAAAGCTGGTAGAAGCTGACCTTGGGGAAGATCAGTTTGGATGCCGTAGAAATGTTGGAACACGTGAGGCAATACTGACGCTACGACTTATCTTAGAAGAAAGATTGAGGAAAGGAAAACCTACGTTTCTAGCATTTGTAGACTTAGATAAAGCTTTTGACAATGTTGACTGGAATACTCTCTTTCAAATTCTGAAGGTGGGAGGGGTAAAATACAGGGAGCAAAAGGCTATTTACAATTTGTACAAAACCAGATGGCAGTTATAAGAGTCGAGGGACATGAAAAGGAAGCAGCGGTTGAGAAGGAAGTGAGACAGGGCTGTAGCCTCTCCCCGATGCTAATCAATCTGTATATTGAGCAAGCAGTAAAGGAAACAAAAGAAAAGTTCGGAGTAGGTATTACATCGATGGAGAAGAAATAAAAACTTTGAGGTTCACCAACGGCATTGTAATTCTGTCAGAGACAGCAAAGGACTTGGAAGAGCAGCTGAATGGAATGGACAGTGTCTTGAAAGAAGGATATAAGATGAACATCAACAAAAGCAAAACGAGGATAATGGAATGTAGTCGAATTAAGTCGGGTGATGCTGAAGGAATTAGATTAGGAAATGAGACACTTAATGTAGTAAAGGAGTTTTGCTATTTGGAGAGCAAAATAACTGATGATGGTCGAAGTAGAGAGGATATAAAATGTAGACTGGCAATGGCAAGGAAAGCGTTTCTGAAGAAGAGAAATTTGTTAACATCGAGTATAGATTTAAGTGTCAGGAAGTCGTTTCTGAAAGTATTTGTATGGAGTGTAGTCATGTATGGAAGTGAAACATGGACGATAAATAGTTTGGACAAGAAGAGAATAGAAGCTTTTGAAATGTGGTGCTACAGAAGAATGCTGAAGATTAGATGGCTAGATCACATAACTAATGAGGAGGTATTGAATAGAATTGGGGAGAGGAGGAGTTTGTGGCACAACTTGACAAGAAGAAGGGATTGGTTGGTAGGAGATGTTCTGAGGCATCAAGGGATCACCAATTTAGTAGTGGAGGGCAGCATGGAGGGTCAAAATCGTAGAGGGAGACCAAGAGATGAATACACGAAACAGATTCAGAAGGACGTAGGCTGCAGTAGGTACTGGGAGGTGAAGAGGCCCGCACAGGATAGAGTAGCATGGAGAGCTGCATCAAACCATTCTCAGGACTGAAGACCACAACAACAACAACAACAACAACAACATACAGAAGCCATCAAAATCAGTCAAAATCCTTTCTTACTTTGTAATTTACATCACAATTAACAAGTATGAAAGATTCCTCATGGGATTTACTTTTTCTGCAATGTTCACTAGCTACAGTGCAATTTTCAGTTTTATTTCGAATTTTAAACAAATCTGCAGTTAACTAATGTTCATTCAGACAGTTTGTCAAGTTTATGACTTCTCTTATAGTGAGCAGTCAGCATTTACAACATTTACGTTATGGTACACACAATACACATTCAGTACTATTATGCTTCTGAAACTTTTATATCCAGTAAAAGTTAATCACTTTGAGGATGTGGTGGCCACCATACCAGCTGTAATGAATTAAGTTTTCACAGATAGGCATATACAGTCACAGCAGTGGCATCTGACATGACCAGAAATATCAGCAATATGGCAAACTCACAAAGTAAGAGATGTCAAATGACAGCAACTCCAGAATGCCTTGACAAGAATGGGTCAAAATAATTTCCTTTACACCATTCCTGCCACAATGGACCCTTGCTCCATCTTTCTGCACCAGTTCAGAGAAGTATCCCTTTCCCTGGCTGAAACGCAGTACCACATCCTATTTCTCAAATGCTGCCTAAACCATGGAATCCCCCCAAATGGCCTACCGGTAAAGATTCCTTTCTCTGGATCCCACCCTTCCTTTCACAATGACCTACATCTTTTCAGATTCTGCCAATCCCTGGCCCTCACAAACATGGTACTGCAAAAACACATCATCACGACACAGGCATCCCAGAACCACATCTGCTTCCTCCACAAGATTCTACTACTCTGCAATCCCTACTACATACATCACATCTCTGAAATTGAATCCCTTCCTCACCAGCACCTGGAGGAGCATCCCATACACCACCTACATGATTTATCCAAACTGCTGACCATCCTACTGCCACCTCGGAGCACCACTATCCAACCCCTATCATACTCACAGTGTTTAACACTGTTGTTAACCTGTCCATCAAAACCCTGAGCTCCACAGAAGTTTCAGCCCTATCCAAAGGTCTCACCTTTAACCCTACTCCTAAATTTAACCATGCTGGACTTGTCAAAGACCTACTCTTCTCCTCACGATCCCTGCAATGGAAGCACTTCTTTGCCGCCAATCCCTCCAACCAAAACCATCCTAATTCCAACACTGAACCCTGTTTCTTCCAGTTCATACCATCACCTAATCGTGATCCACCCCCACTACCTCCTAACAACCCACCGGTAACCTTCCAGGAATTCCTTACCTCCAACTTGGCCTCACCATCTTTCCCCAGGTCCCTTCCTCAGAACACCAACCTTTTAGCAGAAGGAAGAACAGCCATACACAACCTCAAAACAAATCCCAACCTAATCACCCAACCCACAGACAAAGGTTCCATCACTGTTGTGATGAATCGCAGTGACTTCTTGGCAGAAGGCCTCTGCCAATTGTTGACACTTTTTCCACCTATGAACTTTGCCAGAGTGATCCCGTTCCAGAAGTTCAATAAAAACTCCAGTCCCTGCTTAAGGCCTTACGCCCTTCCCAGGTCATCTCCCCTGAATCCATTTCCCTCTTCACCCCTATGATACCCCACACACACACCTTCTACATGCTCCCCAAAATCACAAACCCAACAATCCTGGATGCCCTATTTTGGCTAGTTATTGTGCTCCACTGAAAGAATTTCAGCTCTCATTGATTAATATTCCACCAGCACCCCCCCATCCCCCCCTTTCCCGGATCCCTATTCATTACTGTTGATGCTATGTCCTACACACCAGCATCCCTCACGCCCATTGTCTTACCGCAACTGAACACTACCTTTCCCAATGTTCTTAAGACTCCAAACACACTACCTCATTCCTCACACATCTTGCTAAGTTTATCCTAACCGACAACAACTCCTCATTTTGAAGGGAAGGTGTATAAACAAATACGTGTCACAGCCATGTGCACCTGCGTGGCACCGTCGTATACCAATATTTTTATGGGCCGTTTGGAGGAGGCCTTCCTAGCCTCCCAAAACACAAAACTACTAGTCTGGTTCAGGTTCCTTGATGGTATCTTCATGATCTGGACTCAAGCCAACACACCCTATCTTTGAATACAATCTTATCGGTTTTCAAAGCTGCATCAATTTGAATAAAATTGTTTAGCTTTAGATGGCTCTCTCTGCCATTGTCGTCAGGAGTGAACCTACTGGCTGTTGGGAGCTAGCGCAATTTGCCATTTGTATACTCACCATCACGGCTGGTGACACCGATCAGAGAGAGCCAAAACGGCACTTGCGCAGAATGTGAGCTGGACAGCTCATAGCAGCTCCAGCCAGCAGCGGGACCAAGTGATGTCACTTGCTATGTGGGGGCCAGTGCCACATTTTGAACTGCTGCTCTCACTTCCCTGCACGCGTTAAGCATTAATTGTTGCTTCCTTTCGACATTGAAGCATGCCCCCACTACCTACTCTGTGTGTACGCCCGGTCTCTGTTAAAACTGTTACTGTTCATTCTAATCTCAGCTGCCTCTTTTATAATGGAATCCCAGTATGTTGATGCGTGACCCAAGACTCTCACTTTTTCAAATTGTATTCTGTGTCCATTATCCAGGCAATGCTCAGCTGTGGCTGACTTATCGAAATTTCTTTGTTTAATAGTTCTCTTGTGCTTGGTACAACACTCTGTAACTGTGCAAATTGTCTGGCATACATAAATGCTGTTACACTCGCACAGGACACCATACACATCACACACACACCAAGAGCTATGTTTTCTTTAACAGGGCACAATGTATCTTGTATCTTAGGGGTAGACAGAATGATGGTCTCAATCCATGTCTCTGCAGTACATGTTCTAACTTGCTGCTCATTGCCCCACAGTATGGCAGGAAAGCTGCCGGCTTGGCTTCTTCTGTCGATTCACAACACGTCGTTCTTCAGCAACACCTGAAAGCATTTGCAATGTCTCTTTTGCTATAACCATTCTGTCTGAACACAGGTCTCAAGTGTTGCTATGGGTGGTAGTCGTCAGAAATAACATGGTATTAACATGTTCAGGACTGTTTTCTTGTGTACAGGGTGGTGAAAACTTTTGGAATTCAAACATCAATCAGTGTGCTTCGAATTCAAACATCAATCAGTGTGCTTCGGTTTGCTGACAACTGACTGACCAAACCAGCCTCCTGTTTTCAACTAAAACATCCAAGAACAGTAGCTTGCCATCCTTCTCGATCTTGATTGTACATGTAATGTTGGGGTGGACACCGTTCATGTGATCCATGAAGTACTGCAGTGTATTTTCACCATGAGGCCTTATCAGGAAGGTGCACCAATGTACCTTAGGAAGCAAGATGGACGCAACACGGCAGAGTTCAGAGGTTGCTTCTCAAAGTGCTCCATGAAGAAATTCGCAATTGCAGGAGACAATGGTGAGTCATTGCTGTGCCATCCATTATTTCATAATGTTCGTTGCGATACAAGAAGTATGTTGTCGTTAGAATATGACGGAAAAGCTTGACAATGCCAGGTGGAAACTGTTGGGTCAAAACATCCAGCATGTCTTGTACTGGCACCCTTGTAAGAAGTGACACCACGTCCAGACTAACCGTTACTTCATTTCGGCCTATTTTCATTTTCTTGAGTGTTTCAACAAATATTTGCGCGTTTACTACATGGTGTTGTTCACAATGTCCCAGTTTTGGCACTAATAATCCTGCAAATCCAGTCTGTAGGTGGGCGAGCTGATTGCACTAACAAGCAGCCTAAGAGGAATGTGGTCCTCATGTATCTTCAGCAGTCCATAAAGCGTGGAAGTTCTGGTGGTGGCACAAGACGTTAATTTCTACACCATGGTCTGTGTCGGATTGCGACTAAGTTCCCGGTGTGTGTCATCTTCTAATAGGAGTCTTTCACAGTGGTGTGTCTGAATAAAATCCTCTCAGTTAGCAACCCACGTCAGTTTGAATAACATTCTCAAGCTTTCAATGGCTATCTCTGCCATCGTCATCAGGAGTAAAACTACCAACTGCTGGGGACTAGCACGATTTTCTGCTTATATATCCACAATTACTACTGTTGACACTAATCAGGGAGGGTTTAAACGACATGTGCACTGAAGGTGAGTTGGGCAGCTCATAGCAGGTCCAGCCTGCCACAGAACCGAGTGATGTCACGTGGTCCAGGGTTGGCGCCATTTTTGAAACTGCCACTCCTGCCTCCCTACTAGCGTTAAGCATCCTTTGTTGCTTCCTTTTGACATCCATAGCATGCCCCCATGCCCTACTCAGTGTCTACTCCTGATCTCTGTTAAAATTGTTGCTATTCATTCTAATCTCAGCCGCCTCTTTTATAACAGAATCCCAGTATGTTGACACTTGAGCCAAGACTCTTGTATTCTCAGACTATATTTTGTATTCGTTTTTCAGGCAATGCTCAGCTATGGCTGACTTGTCGTGCTCCCTTTGTTTAATGTGTCTTGTGCTCAGTACAACACTCTGCAACTGTTTGAATTGTCTGGACTATATAGATGCTGCTGCACTCACACGGGACACCATACACACTGGGCACACAAAGAGCTACATCATCTTTAACACATCTTGTATCTTGGGGGCTGGCCGGAACACTGGTCTCAATCCTGTTTACATGTCCTAAGTTGCTGCTCAATGCCCCACAGTATGGCAGGAAAGCCACTGGCTTGGCTTCTTCTGATGATTGAAAAGGTGTCCTCCTTCAGTGACACCTGAAAACGTTTGCAATGTCTCTTGTTATAACAAGGTGTATACGTGGACAGGGAAAAAAATTCCCGGATTTCCCGGTTAAAAATAAACTTTCTCCCGGATGAAAACACGCTTCTTCCATGTTAAGTGACAGTATATTTTCAATTATTAATCCTTTGAATGGCTGTGGGCTGTGGTCTTATACACAGGCTAAGAATTTCCCGGTACTTTAGAAAATGAAACTCAGGGAAAAAGACACATTTTGGAAATATCTTTGATGTGCAGCAACATGTACGCTGCGTATTTTCGTATTACGAAAGTATAAATTGGAATATCACCAAACACTGCATGTTACTTTCTGAAGCATTGAAATCGAGATTGCAATGTGCTTATGTAAGACAGTCATAGCTCATGTCACGTGATCTCACCAGCCGATGACAGCGGATATTCAGAGTATAGGACACGTGATGTAGTCAGCCAACAGCAACTTCACTGTTAAGTAGCACGAACACACAAACACGGAAAGTTAATAGTTTAAATTAATATACATACTGTTGCTACAAGAAAAGCAAAGCTTTCACATATAATATTGGTCTCTAAGGTCAATAAGCTGCAAGAGAAGCTAATCTTTCGCATATAATGTTGATCTTTTTCGCGCAGGTTACACTTTAAGATATGTCACATGAATGTGACAGTAAAATTTTTGATAATGACACAAATGTCTGATCTTCAGGGTTACAGAATTGATTTTTAAATGAGAGTCAAACGCTCTGTGATTTAATAAATTCAGGGTACATTCTTGCACGTAGTTCAACTTACGTAAAAGGATAATTACTTTGAAAGTAACGCTTTTCAAACCACTATTCGCAATATTTTCCTGCGACCTGTTAGGAATAGGTTCGTTTCAGCAGTTGCCAGAGAGTGCAGTTAACAGGCGACATCGCGCTTGTGCAGCTATCACGATGTAGGAAGCCCATGTATACGTACGTTTAAAACATTGAAAGATCATACATTGTGTCATAAAAGAAAGAAGACATCAGAGGATACTGCAAGAGCATCGGAATTTTGTGAACCATATTAAAATGTGCACATTTAAAGTGCATACTTAAAGTGCACGTTTGTATGTCCAGATTCCCAATGAAGTAGACCTCGACCTGATATTAAGCTTTTCAGTGTGGTTTTCGGAATGTAAATTTTCTTGGAGTACCAGTACTGTATTATATCACGTTTGGTTCTTTATTATGGCATAATGCTATACGTGCTAGAAAATGAAAACGAGCACTTGAAATGCAGCGAACAGTTGAAACTAGCCAGTACTGTGGAATTAAACATTTCGTTTTAAATACATTGACTGCCTCTGTGGAAAAGGTTAATAAAAGTCAAATTTCTTTAGCAAACAGACAAAAATAAGTTCATTGTTCCACAAGGCGATTAATGCTGTCAGAAAGGTGGATATAAAATAAAATCTGAAACTAATGACATATTTTAGCCTTCCATAATTATGTAAATGCATTTTAATTCACTTGATAGCTCCCGGTCACAGATAACCCTTTTGGAAATGTAAGACATATTATTTGGTTTTAAGTATGCCAAAGTGCAGTGCCACGCCTCTTCATAAAGCACTCTTCTACCGTACGTCATTGTGTTTCGCTTTGAGGATTTGATACGTGTATATTTTGTAATGGATGCCATCAAAATATATTCAGGACAGTGGAAATTGAAATGTACTGTGGTGCCTCTCTTGCTCCCAGTCGACCGTTTTGACAGCCTGCTCCTCTGTTTTTCTTTTTTCTTTTTTTTAAATCTCGCAATTAATAGCGGATGGGATTATTTGTAATCGGGAGAACAAGAACTCTTCAGAAAATTTGAACTCTTTATTACCTATTAGCTAATAACATGCTATTTTGTGTGATATAAAATTAAATATAGGATACATAAAACCAATAAAGGCAAGAGACAAGCAAGAAAGTACACATTTCTTCAATCCTTAGCTCCTAGCATTTTTTCTCTCTAATCTTGCTACAGTTTTATATGGCGTGCTTTCCTTTCTGCGAAAGAATGTATTATCTCATCAAAGTCCGTCAAACGTTTTGCTACATGAAAAATCGAAATGTCGTTATCTATTACTGAAAAAGCTGTTAACACAAATAATCCCCAAGGCTGATGTGGTTTCTCGATCTGATTATGTCTATTTTGTCACTGTCTGCTAGATAAATAAAATAGGCCTTTCTAATGTGGCAGCACCATGTAACACACACCAAATAAACGAGACTGTTTTGGCACGAATGGCCATTTTTATAATACGACAGAATACAATTCACGAAGTACCAATATCAAATTCCTATTAGGCCTATTACAAGCAAAAAGCTTTATGTTAGGAAATAGTTTCACATTTCCTTCATACGCACCAGTTTCTCAAGCATGAGATCGAAAATTAATATTACGAAATTTTATATAAATCTGTCGGATCTCCGGGTGGGAGCAACTTTGATGTCCCAAACACCAAGTGATGCTGAGAAGAAGATACAGACTCTTCACGTCTGTACATATAACTGTCGCTCTCTAATAGGCAACGACAGACTAGAAGAGATCGAGAAAGAGCTTACAAAAATCAACTGGAGCATTGTTGGTTTAAGCGAAGTTCGCCGAAAAGGGGAAGACTGTCTCCGTTTGCGCTCTGGCAACTTGTTTTACTTTTGTGGCGATCCAGAAGGAAAACTCAATGGAGTTGGGTTCTTAATCAACAAGAATATTGCTGATAGAGTATCTGTCTTAGAAGGAACTTCCAGCAGGACAGCTCGAATGGTCCTGAAGGTGTCGAATAGGTATAAAATACAGATTGTTCAGGTGTACGCTCCCACCTCAAGTCACCCTGACGAAGAAATTGAATCCTTTTACGAAAGTCTGGATAACACCTGTAAAAAAGGTAGCGATTGTCACTTCCAGATGGTCATTGGAGATTTCAATGCAAAAGTTGGCACCAAGAAACAAGGCGACACAGTGGTGGGCAACTATGGGATTGACGACCGAAACGATAGAGGTGAGAGATTAGTCCAGTTCGCTGAGTACACCAGTATGTCCATCATGAATACGTTCTTTAAGAAGCACCCTGACCGAAAATGGACTTGGAGAAGCCCAAATTTCAGTGTCAAAAATGAGATAGACTTTATTCTGACAAATATTCCGCAGATTGTAAAAGACGTATCAGTGCTAAATCAGTTCAACACTGGCAGTGATCACCGTCTTGTGAGAGCAAGGGTCGAACTCAATGTAAGAAATGAAAGGAGTAAACTTATGAAAGGGAAGAGAAGGGTAATCAACATCAAAAACCTGGAAGAACATTCCTCGAAATTCCAAGAAGTCCTCCAAAGCAAGTTCCACGTAACTAAAGATTGTGATTTGGCGGAAATGATTGTTTCAAGTGCTCAAGAAGTCGGTGGCCTATGCCAAAAAAATAAACAACCAAAGAAATTCAGTGCCAAAACTGAAACCCTTTTACAACAGAGGAGAGAAATGAAAATCCAAACCGATCGTGACATGGTGGCGTATTCCGAACTATGTAAGGCAGTGCGAAGAGAAATGAAAACTGACATACAGAAATTCACTGAAGACACCTTACGAGCAAGCTTGGAGAACAAGACAAGTTTAAAGTCAGCGAAACGCAAACTCACAATAGGTAAAAAGCAGATTATCGCACTCGATGGAAATGACAGTCGAATCACTGAAAAGGAGGCGGTTTTGAAGTTCATCAGAGACTTTTATAGCAATTTGTATAGCAACCCAGGGGAAAATTTGAGTGTATCTAATTTAAATGATATATCTAGTGTTCCAGATATACTCCCATCGGAAGTCAAGTGTGCTCTAGATAGCATGAAGAAGGGAACAGTGCCAGGTGATGATGAGCTCAGCGTTGACATCCTCAAACTGGCAGGAGAGGTAACAATAAATCACTTGGCAAAAGTATTTACTTCCTGCCTGCACTATGCTTCAATCCCACTATCGTGGAACAAGGCTAAGATTATTTTGATACACAAGAAAGGAAGTATTCACAATATTAAAAACTACCGTCCTATCAGCTTGCTCTCAATTTTGTACAAAATTTTTACAAAGATCTTGTTAAACCGAATTAGTTCCACCCTAGACTCAGCCCAACCTATAGAACAAGCTGGATTCCGAAGCAATTTTAGCACTATTGACCACATTCTGACCGTTAGTGAAGTGATAAGCAGAGCGAATGAATACCAACTGCCTCTCTGCATTGCCTTTGTTGACTTTGAAAAGGCATTTGACTCCGTTAGCCATGTAGCTGTCCTCCAAGCTTTGAGTGAGCAAGGAGTGGGAGCAGCATACATTGAAGTGCTCAGGAAAATCTATGAGAATTCTTCAGCTTATGTTAACATCGGCGAATCAACTCAAGAATTCCGCATCATGAGGGGTGTCAAGCAAGGCGATCCCATCTCCCCAAAACTGTTCTCTGCTGTATTGGAAATGGCTATGTCAAAGCTGAGCTGGGAAGGTAAGGGAATTAGAATTAATGGAAGAAGGCTTACCAACTTGAGATTTGCTGATGATATTGCCTTACTGGCCAAAGACTTCGCAGAGCTCCAAAACTTAGTTACAGATCTTGCATCGGAATGTCAGCTGGTTGGCTTGAACATGAACCTTTCCAAAACAAAAGTAATATCCAACAAATGGGTCCCAGCTGGAGATGTGAAAGTCAAGGACAGTCTACTAGAAGAGGTCAGTGAATATGTCTACCTTGGCCAGATTATAAATATGAAGGGAGACATAAGACCAGAAATCTATCGACGCATCAAGCTTGGCTGGCAAGCATTTGGGAACAATTCAAAAGTATTCAGATCAAAAATGCCAGTAAATCTGAAGAAAGCAGTATTTGATCAATGCATTCTTCCTGTGATGACGTACGGATGCGAGACATGGACACTGAACTCATTCACAAAAGGGAAACTTAGGACAGCACAGAGAGCCATGGAGAGATCAATGCTGGGCTATACAAGAAAGGACAGGAAAAGGGCAGATGACATCCGGTCTGTGACGAAGGTTAATGACATCTTAGAGAGAGTAGGTTCCTTGAAATGGCAGTGGGCTGGCCACGTCGCAAGAAGAAAAGACAACAGATGGACGAAGTTAGTACTGGAGTGGAGTCCGAGAGAGCACCGGAGGCCTAGAGGAAGACCACCAGACAGATGGGACAAAGACATCAAGAAGATCGCTGGTAACACCTGGCAGAGAACTGCCCAAGACCGTCCCACTTGGAGAAGACTGCTGAAAGCCTACCTGAATCCACGACTCGAAGAGGCCACATCATCTAATGATTGAATTGGCTGATGATGATGATGATATAAATCTGGAATCGTTTTACTCTTCCATAATTTGTGTTATGTCCCCGTTTCTTCTCCTTCCTTGTTCTAACAAAAAATCTTGTCACCACCAATTCTGTTGCTATTCCTACCATTGTCAAAATTTGTTCGCTGATTAACTTCACTAACTCTGCCAGAATCACAGGTTTAGTTATCCTGCGATTATTTTCCGGTTAGGCGTTATTACATGTTCGTACAACACATTTTCCGCGTTACTTCCAGAATAGAACTTAAGTGGCTTCTACCTGGGGACTGTACGACTGGTCCTTACTAGTGTAGCGATCTGGTCAAAAATTTTCTGTCAGAATTTCATTTTCTTGGATACACCAAGAAGATAATATGTAATATTTCTCACCTGTTATTCCTGTCAGTCATTTATTTCCATTCTAGTAGTCTGAATCTATGGATATCGCTAGTAATTATAACAACGCTGATCATTCGTAAACCCAATGAACCACTTAATCAGACAGCAATTGGCATTCATCCGTTCGGCTTTACTCCGCTTAGCTTGTATTGCCCCGTCCCCTTTTGTCGCCGGAAAGTTTATTTCTAGATGCGACGTGGATTCTCCTGACAGAGACATCATGTACACTAAGCATGCATTCAAAAATCAACTTATGATTCATTCAGAAATCAAAATGTGTTCAAAAACCAACAGGGAAGCGTTTCAAAATCATACGAATAATCGATAGACAAATGTGAGCTGGATGCTAGGCGCTTTGTGAAACGGTTTTTCCTTCAAGAATATGAATTTGGCGCCCCCTTTTCCCGGTAGCATCTAGTTGCTTGCTGCGACTGCTTACACAGCCAACAACCACATTCCTGTAGCCAGAAGCGGGAAGACTCTACTACTCGAATGTGACTCAACTGCGCATGCGCATGAGCCCGCTCGTAACTGCTAAAACGAATCTAACAGTTGGGCCTTCACGCTCATCGGATGCAATTTATTGTTTTGAAGCATTGCACAGTCTTCCTAAAGCCTTTGACACATTTTGCAGTTGGCAGATGCTTGCATGAGCACTGTGTGTCGTTGTTGTATATAGCGCATTTCCTTTGCAATTTAAGTTATTTTCGTTTTTTTCTCTCATTTATGTTTTATTGTTGAAGTATTACTCTGCAGTAGCGGTGTACAGTAATATCCTTTGTTAGAGTATCGGTTCTTACCAGTGAAAATTACAAAAATTTAACTGAAAACTAAAACAATGAAAAATTCCCGGAATTCTAAAGAAAATCCCAGGTTTTTCCCAGTTTTCTCCCGGATGAAAAAATTCCCAGGTTTTTCCCAGATCTCCCGGGTCATATACACCCTGTATAATCATTCTCTCTGAACACACGTCTCAAGTGCTGCAATTCAGACTGTAGATGGTTGTTGTCAGAAATAACTTTGCCTCCGAGTATTAACATGTTAAAGACAGTTTTTGAATGTACAGGGTGGTGAAAACTATCAGCATTCAAATATCAATCAGTGTGCGTCTGTTTCCTGTACACTGAATGACCAACTCCTGCCTTTCAGTCAACTAAAACATCCAAGAACGACAGCTTGCCATACTTCTCAATCAAGATAGTAAATTTAACGTCGGGATGGACCACTTATATGGTCCATGAATTGCTGCAGTGTATTTTCATCATCAGGCCACATCAGGAAGGGGCACCGACGTACCTTACGAAGCAAGACAGATGCAACACTGCAGAGTTCAGAGGCTGCTCATTGTTGTGCAATCCATCATTTCATAATATTTGTTGCGGTACAAGAAGTACATTGTTGTTAGAACATGACAGAACAAACTTGATGATTCCAGGTAGAAACTGTCGAGCCAAAAGTTCCAGCATGTCTCGTACTGGCCTATTTGTGCAAGACAATGTCTAAGCAATGTAACAAATCTGACCGCTTAACTCGTGGAGGAATTAACATGAAGAATGATGAGGCCCACAGAACAATTGTTAATCTATCCAACCTAGAACTGGACGATGGCTCGGTGGCAGTGCTGAGTAAAAACCTTAATTTTGTACCAGTCCTGCAATGTCTGCCAACTTTGGAGATTATTAATGGAATACAGCAGTGCATTCAGTATCTTTCGTACAATGCAGCTGAGGTCATCAGACTAACCGCCAGGCATATGCTGTCGAAAGCTAAGCCACCAAAATCCAATATTGGCCTGGAGGAGTGATGTGACTTTCACTTATTGCATGAGAATGATGACTTGGTTCTCTTGCCAGCTGACAAAGGAAACATCACTGTGGTTTGAACACTGGAGACTGCGACACCCTATATTCATTCCTACATAACCTCAAAAACTTCTCTCCCATCTGTTTCACATGGTCCTCCTCAACCAAGCATGCCACCTTCCTAGATGTTGACCACCTCCTCTCTGATGGCTCCATCCCCACACCTGTCCATATTAAACCCACCAACCACGAACAGTACCTGCATTTTGACAGCTCTCATCCCCTTCACACCAAAAAAATCCCTCCCATACAGCCTGGCCACCCGAGGACGGCATATTTGCAGTGACAAAAATTCCATTGTTCAGTATCAGAGGGGTCTCACCAAGGCCTTCACTGACAGGCACTATCTCTCAGACCTCATCTGCAAATAGATCTCTCATGCTTTTTTCCCCCCTCACACCCCCAATCCTCCAACTGCCCCCAGGAACCAACCACAAAGGAATGTCCCCTTATATCACCGAGTACCAGCCTGGACAGGAACAACTGAACAAAATTGTACACCAGGACTTAGATTACCTATCATCATGCTCTGAAGTTAGGGACATCCTACATGAGATACTTCTCACCTCTCCTAAAATAGTGTTCCGTTGCCCACTCAACATGTTCCATCGCCCACAAAAAATGCACATCATCCTAGTCCATCCTTATACCACTGCCAACCTCAACCCCTTGCCACAAGGATCATATCCCTGTGGAAGACCCAAGTGCAAAACCTGCCCAATCCCCCCCCCCCTCCCCCCCACTTCCTACTCCAGTGCTGTAAAGGGTTTATCCTGCCCCATCAGGGGCTGGGCCACATGTGAAAGAAGCAATGTCTTTTACCAGCTTTGCTGCAATCATTGTACAGCTTTTTATATTGGTATGACAACCAGCTGTCCACCAGAGTGAATGGCCACTGCCATGCTGTGGCCAAGAGCAAAGTAGACCACCCTGTGGCACAACATGCTCCTGAATGTTATTATTAACAGCCAAGAACTCCGTCTATGGAAAACTAAATTTTATAGGAGATATGTGGATGACACACTACTGTTAGTGGACAGAGATGCCACAGACATAGGCATGCTGAATTGCTTCAATAATCTACATCAGAAAATTACATTTACAGTGGAACATGAACAAAACAAAAGCATCAGCTACCTGGACCTAAATATTGCAAGAAACAACAACACGTGCACATTCAAAATTTACAGGAAAAATACAATGACTGACACCACAGACTCTGGAACCTCATGTCACCTGGACATCCATAAATAGGCAGCATACAGATCAGTGCCACACAGGGCAGCTAAAATACCTACGAATCAAGAAAACATGCACAAAGAAATAAACACAGTGAAAGAGATTGCAGTTGCTAATGATTATAATGCTTCCGTGGTTGACACAGTCCTAAACAAAGTGGAGAAAAATCCAAACAAAAGTCAAAAACCAATGTGTATCTAGCATCCCATACATTGGCAATATATCTCAGAAGATAGCAAATATTCTCAAAAATTACTAAAACAAAAACTAAAACATAATATAAAGTGCAATGATGAACCACACTCAGACTCTGGAATACGCAAAGTAACAAACCAGGAATGCTCCATGTTCTACTTAGAACAAACAAGCTGAAATTTCAACACCAGGTACACAGAGCACATTAAAGCCTACACACACAACAGATGCACACAGCAATGGCTAAAAACATACACATTACAGGACACCCATTTGGAAAAGTAGAGCAAAATGTCAAAGTACTCCACCAACTAAATAAAGGGCATGAAATGGATTTATTAGAAGGACTGGACATATATACACATTACAGAAAATACAAAGACAAAATGTGAAATGAAAGCCTTGAAAGTGAATCAGTGAATTTCTTCAGGTGCTTTGACAATATACTTAAATAAAAGTAGTAATACAAAGAAATAAGCACCACTGTAAAATAGATGTAAGCAAATCCATATTTTTAAGATAAGTACCTTCTGTATTTTTAAGATAAGTACCTTCTGTACAAAAGAATATCTGTCACGGATCTTTAACATTCTCTCTGTCAACTACATCTACAAACGTCTTTGTAGCTGTTTGTTTATTTAAGTTATTCCCTATATGTACTGTGTGCTGAAAGTTGTGAGTGATGTTTTAACATATGTGAGACTCTGCACAAATAGACCATAAGGAAACTGGATGTACAAGTCCTTCCAAATTTCACCACTAACTAGATATAAAAATCAATAAATAACTAAAACATGTGCGTTTTTATATATTGCAGTAAAGTCAACAAAACAGAGCAGAAACATTATGAAAAAGTTGCATAGTACAAAAAAGTACAACTTGATAATGGGAATCATTTCCCAAAGTGTGTCGTGTAAAACATAAATAAAAGGCATAATCCGTATCACTTCACTTCAGGCAGGGGGATTACCTTCATAGTCTCTGATGTTATTGAATTTAGTATATGTTAAAATTCCAGAGTAAGTAAGGAACACACATGTTTTTGTTTTCTCCAAAAAAATTCCTGCCCCGAGATACAGGCCTCCAAAGGTGACACTATGAACACCATTTCGAAGAAGCAAATTTCTGAAAATTTTTTAAATGCTGTATCTCTGTAACAGTTCTAGATATTTTGTTACAGCTTTTTTTATTCGGAAGATAATTGCCTTATTATTATAATGGTACCCACCATTTGGACATGTGAGTCAAAGTTCTTTTACTGTCACCTTTTGAATTTTTTTTTTATAATTTACAGATTTTTTTTCAAAGTGTCAATCCAGAAAAGTTTGATTTTTTTTCTTTTGATTAGTGCCATGTAGTATATATTCTTTGTAAAGGAGAGCTTCCATTTTTTTAAGTTCAAGGGTAATGTATGTCTTCACTGAAGATGTTTCTTACTAATTTCTTTGTTACAATGTTGATTTCTACTGTCTTTGTTGCAGTTTTTTTTCACTTTCATTGTTGCATTTTTCACTTTCATTGTTGCAGATATTTCTTACACTTATAGCTTCTTGTCAGTTTCTTTGTTGTGGTTGTTCATTGCAGGTTTCTATATTGTTGTTGTTCAGTGCTAATTTGTTTACTGAAGAGACTTCTAAGACATCTGAGACCATCCAGTGAGTTTTGTGTTTTTGTGAGAAATTTGCTAGCTGACACAACTGCAGTGTG
This sequence comes from Schistocerca americana, assembly GCF_021461395.2. NCBI lineage: Eukaryota > Metazoa > Arthropoda > Insecta > Orthoptera > Acrididae > Schistocerca > Schistocerca americana. Next base: position 192,820,349 of record NC_060126.1, read on the forward strand.
TTTTGTGAAAAGGACTGTTTGAAATGTCTTCTGACCGGGGACACAGGAGAATGAAGTGTGCTGACTATTTGCATATCCATAAAAAAGTGATATATATGACAAAAACACACACACACACACACACACACACACACACACACACACACAGAGAGAGAGAGAGAGAGAGAGAGAGAGAGAGAGAGAGACTTTGTTCAGGTTGGCAATAAGTGCTCTCATTTGAAGTCTCTGCTTCAAAGTGAAGATATTTCCAGTGATGACTGTGTGTTCTAAATGTTTTGACAGAATAACAGCAGTGATAGTATCTGAACAAGGTGAAGCCTCCCATGGTGCAGATGATGCAGATTTTGCATCAATAGAGGAAGAATTAAATACCCTGAATCATTTAACTACAGAGGTAGGTGTTAGTCCTGTTAAGAAACCGTGGTCAGTGAAGTCAAGTCATAAGCTCTATGCATCAAGAAAGCGCAGAGACATTACTAAAGCTATGAATGACTGCACTACAGCAAAACTGATCACACTCTTTAAAGTAGAAATCACATCTCCAGAAGAAAATGAAATAAAGCACTCTTGCACCATCTTGCCAGGAATTTTTCACAAATATCAATTCGGCTGTGGTATACTGTGCATCCTACAGTGAAAAGGTGCATGTTTTAACTATTATTCCAGAGACATTTTCAAAGAAAGCCATTTTGAACCACATTCCATCTGTATCAAAGTACATGGTAGACAAATCAAGAAATGTGAGGTCTGTAAAAGGAGTCTTTGGAAGACCAGATTGCTATTATATGGCCATCCTGTAGAAGCAGCTCAAGTTCAAATAATGCAGTAATTTTATCTGGAAGAGTAATGGCAACAAAAAAATAACTATAACTGCAACAGTTGAAGGTCAAAAAGTTTTACAAGTTAAGAGGTACATGACTCGCAGTATTAAAGAAACTTTTGCAATTTATAAGAGCAAGTATAGAACTTCACATATTGGAAGATCAAAATTTTATGCATTACGGCCTAAGTGGGTAGTTCCACATACACCCAGAGATGTTTGTTTATGAGTGTACTGTGTGAATTTTGAACTTTCGTGTGGTAACTTTCAAGAACTTACTGAAGCACACGACATATGACATCTTGGTTGGGCGTGTGAAGTCATTAGTAGTCTGTAACGTAAAGTGAGAGATTTGTCTGTTTGAAGAATGTGGTGACTGCCCTGGAAAGGAAGGAATGTCTTTACAGAAACTTGGCCTCGAAGATGTAGCAGATAGCTCTGCAGAAATTACATATGCGACACGGGAGGAAAATAAACTAATTAAGAAAACTGTTGCCTATGACATTTTCATTGATGGACTTGGTAAAGGGTCAGTGAAAGCAGTAACACAACAGCATCTGAAGAAATTGCAACAACAACACATTGCAGAAGTGATAGGGTTTGTACAGGCTGAAGAACTATGTTTAGTGCTTCACTGTGATTTTGCTAAGAACTTGTCTGTAATTTCCCCATAAGAAGTACAAGGCTATCATTTGAGTAATGACCAGAGCAGTTATAAGTGATGACACAGGACATGACTCAGCACATGCTTTGCTAGCAATGCGCAAAATTCTTCAACTGCAAGCAGGAGCAGAGAAGATCGTCATTATTTCTTATGGTGCTCATAATCATTTTAAAAATCTTTACCAGCTGTTTGAATTGAGTAAGACCTTGTGCCAACTGACGGGGTATACAGTGTTACTGGTCATGGGAAGGGGCCTTGTGGTGGTGTAGGAGACCTGCTGAAGCACCATGCTACAAAACATAATCTTTCCAGAGCATATGCAGCTGCAATTCAGAATACTGAGGATTTTATGAGAGTCGTGAAATCTTACACATCCACAGCCCTCATTCTTTTGTCCAAGGAGGAAGCTGAAGAATTCTGTGAGCAGAAAAAAGAAGAATGGTCCGAACAAACTACTCCTGTGAAAGGAAGACACATTTCTGGGCTCAAAGTGATGGGTGATCTCATATTGTACGCAGTTCAAAGAGCAAGAAAGAAAAAAATTCATCTGTCTGGCTACCACCTCAGAAACCACAGGATAATATTCAGATTCACAACCTGAGAAGGTAGGTGTGTGTGTGTGTGTGTGTGTGTGTGTGTGTGTGTGTGTATGACTGACTGGTGGATTGCAGAGATTATAGACACCAGTTATGAATTAAACAAAATAGTAGTGAACTTTATACTACCACATGGACCAGCTGCTGGACATATGTTTCCAGCTGAGGGACAGCAACAATGCCATCAGTACTCACTTCCTGCTCCCAATGTTTTGACGATTGTAAGTGCTCCAGTTCCTATTGGTTCAACGGGAAGGTATTACTCTATATCAAAGGAAGGTACTGAAGCAGTGGAACACATTTTTAGTTCATTCACTAGCTAATTTCAGCACAAAACAGAGTGCACAGAACTTGTATAAATTGCAATCTTTAAGTCTTTGAACCTTTCACATACATTCTGGAACCATTTAAAATGCTTGAAAAATGAGTCTCTTACTCATCTTTCAAAACTAAAATAATGTTAAAGAAGGCTAAGTTTTGATTTTTATGAGCCTGTCATGCTACAAAATAATAATAATAATAATGATTGGCATTAAAAAAAATCCATAAATTATAAAAAAAGTTCAAAACACTATAGTAAAAGAACTCTGACAAATAAGTCCCAATGAAGGATTTCTTTGTAAGCATAAAGCAATTATCTTATATATATATATAAAACAAAGTATCTAGAACTGTTCCAGAGATACAGCATTTTAAATTTTTTTTTTTTTACAAAATTCGCATCTTCAAAATGGTATGTACAGTTTCATCTTTGGAGATCTGTATCTCTGAACGGATTTTTTTTTTTTTTTTTTTTTTTTTGGAAAAAAAACAAAAAAATACATGTTCCGTACTTAGTTCTTCATTTTAAAATATGTTAAATTCAATAAAATTAGATATTATGAAGGTAAGATTTTTTCTTAGCCTGCATGAACCTAGCTTGCAGGCACTGATATGGACTATGCCAAAAGAAAATCATGACTGGTAGCAGAAAGTTATTTATAAACAAACCCATGGTCCTCTTACAGTTGTGTAAATATGGTAACTAGACTTTTAAGTGTACTAAAAAATACAGTTCCTAAAGTTAAGTTCAGCGTAGCCTCCCTCTCCTTGGAAATTTTAATAATTTTCTCAGTTCATTTTTTACAACACAATTATTCAATATACTGCGATTCAAGTTTCACATTAGTTCTCTTATGGCTATCATTATATCCTCTGAAACACTGAAAATGTGTATATTATCCACAATTTTAATCTTAATTACAAGCTTCTCACATTTATGTTGGTGTAATATTATACCTTTGGTCCTTTGTCAGGTCTATTGAACTTGTCAATAATGTCACCCCTATCTTTGACTGGCACCGAGCCACTTAGCATTGTGTATCTGACACCCATTTCCTGCAAGTGTTCTGCTAATATTTCCAGCATGCTTGTCCACTGAGAAATGATAACAGCTTTGTCTTCTGTGCCCAAAACAGTTTCAGATAACTTATCAAAAACTGCTTGCATCTGCAATAAAACAAAACAGTAAGGAAGAGGAACAATGGGAAAAAAGAGTAATCATGCATATTTACTAGGAACTACCAGAAACTCTTCTGATGAAAAAAAGTTCACGATTGCATTTTTTAACATGCAGGACATCACTTGACTCTTATTTTTTACCTACTTAGCAAAATAATAAAAAACATTTAGTTGTGTGTAACTTTGAACTTCTACTGAAAATTAATTAGCAACATTCATTTATGCAGCAACTCTAAAAATTAAACAAGATATTTATATCAAATTTGTAGTAGGTGATGATGAAAGGTGGAAAAGGTGGTACAGTATAGGAAGCAGTTGAGAATGTTTCACATTTAGAAGTGTTGTAATATGACAAGAAAATCTACAAGTATGCTCCCTTCAAAACTAAGCAGCCAGTATTAGTGCACATAAATGGCAAAATATCCTCACATTTGGCAAATGAAGTTCCTTCACTGGATTAGTACTGTTTCACTCTTCTACATTTCTAGTCAGATGATCAGTCTTAGTAAAAGAACACATGTCAATATGAAAAGTCATTAATTCTCTACGCATTCACTATGGTCCTACAGTTCAGAATCAGACTCCTCTTCTTTCTACCCCTTTTGACTACAGGTCCCATTTCGCAACATGACAATGCTTGGCCTCATACTGCCCATGTGACACTTGCAACCATCGATGACCTGCACTTTTGTACTCTGCCACATCCATCATAAGCACCAGACCTCACACCGAATAATTACCACACGTTTACACTACTCAAAGAGGCAAAATGAGAAAAGAAATTTCACCCCAGTGAAGAAGTGCAGCAGGTGGTGTGTGTGTGTGTGTGTGTGTGTGTGTGTGTGTGTGTGTGTGTGTGTGTGCGTGCGCGCGCACCCAAAAGAAGCCAGCTAGTGGCTGCAAACAGTATAAGATGATGATTCAGGAATGTAGTTCCAGCTGAATACACTAATGTTTCATCACAATCCTACTACAAGGAAAATTATATTTTGCAAGGAGCAAACTTTAATTATTTGGTGGAAACAGATGTTGCACATTATTTTGAAGCCACTATTGTATGTTGTTTTTTCTGCTAAGCAGATGAAATACTACTGCAAACTTAATGTGGCCTTTGAAAGTTTTCGTTTCAGTAAGCTAATATATATTTTGCTATCAAACACAAAGAATAAGCACAAGATTGATTTCAAGTACACATCGACTGTGAACACTGACCTACTGACCCGACTAAGTACGGTTCAAATGTAAAGCTGCTGGCATATCTGTGTGTAAATAAATTAGCCTCCTCTGACAGAATTTCTCAGCGATACGAATATTTCATGGGTCAGTCGCCAGTTGTATATTACAGTGGTTTCCATTGCTATTGTTAACGAAAGTAGAACTTTCCACATTTCAGAATAAACAATACTGAACCACTCTATGGCAATATTTATTCAACAGCCAATTGAACAGCAATTAAGAATTCATTAATGCTGATTCACTTACTCCCCTGTTACACTGTACTCCCATTTACATGACAACTACTGAATTGACGACAGTATTATGGAATGAATGAATTGTTACTCATCATACAGACAGGCAGAACTGATAATATATTTGAGTTTTCAGCCAAGAGGAGTTCTTCTAAAGAAGAATCTCTCTCTCTCTCTCTCTCTCTCTCTCTCTCTCTCTCTCTCTCTCTCTCTCTCTCTCTCTCTCTCTCTCACACACACACACACACACACACACACACACACACACACACACACACACACACACACAATTTTTATTCGAAGCAGTAAATTTAGATATTCCCAGGTACTAATTTTCCCAAATTTTACACAAAATAACCATCTGTCTAAATACCTTGTGTTACTCCAATTTCTCCCCTAGTACAAGAGCATTACCTTGCCTACTGTTATAGGTATCGTAGTTCCACTTAAACAGTCAACCGTTGGAGCACTCAACAGAAATATTAGTATCAGAACGATTACAAGTGTGTGAACTGCTCATACAGTGAAGAGCCAAAGAAACGGGTATACCTGCCTAATATCGTACTGGGCCCCCGTGAGGATGCAGAAGTGCCGCAGCACGGCGTGGCATGGACTAGACTGGTGTCTGAAGTAGTGCTGGAGGGAATTGACACCACGAATCATGCAGGGCTGTCAATAAATCCGTAACAGTATGAGGGGGTGGAGATCTCTTTTGAATAGCACGTTGCAAGGCATCACAGATTTGCTCAATAATGTTCATGTGTGTGGAGTTTGGTGGCCAGTGGAAATGTTTCAACTAAGAGGAGTGTTCCTGGAGCCACTCTGTAGCTATTCTGGATGTGTGGTGTGTCACACTGTCCTGTTGGAATTGCCCAAGTCCGTCGGAATGCACAATGGACATGACAGGATGCTTACGTACTTTTCACCAGTCAGTCATATCTAGAGGTACCAGGGGTCCCGTATCACTCCAACTGCACATGCCCCACATCATTACAGAGCCTCCACCAGTGTCAACAGTCCCCTGCGGACATACAGGGTCCATGGATTCATGAGGTCTTCTCTTTAACTGTATACATCCATCCACTCGATACAATTTGAAATGAGAGCCGTCTCACCGGGCAACATGTCTCCAGTCATCAACAGTCCAATGTCGGTGTTGACAGGCCCAGGCAAGGTGTAAAGCTTTTGTGTCTCGCAGTCATCAAGGGTACACGAGTGGGCCTTCGGCTCCAAAAGCCCATATTACCGATGTTTCATTGAATGGTTCACATACTGACACTTGATGATGGCCCAGCACTGCAATCTGCGGAAGGGTTGCACTTCTGTCATGCTGAACGATTCTCTTCAGTTGTCATTCTTGCAGGATCTTTTCCGGCCACAACAATGTCGGAGATTTGTTGTTTTCCGAATTCCTGATAGTAGCCGCATGCTCGTGAACTAGGCGGGAAAATCCCCACTTCATCACTACCTCGGAAATGCTGCGAACCAGCATGTGTAGTCTGTAACACCATGTTCAAATTCACTTAAATCTCGATAACCTGCCATTGTAGCAGCAGTAACCAATCTAACAACTGCGCCAGACACTTGATGTCTTATACGTTGCTGACCACAGCACCGTATTCTACCTGTTTACATATACCTGTATTTGAATATGCATGCCTATACCAGTTTCTTTGGTGCTTTAGTGTATGTGTATATATGATGTACACTAATGGTGCAATGCAAGACTGAAAGAACAATGATGGTAGTTTTGTTGTGCCTTGCTTGTAGACTGTTTCCTTAACCTCATGCTTTCAAGGCGACTGTCAAAGAGAGGGCCTTCTGTATTTGGTTGTTTCTGAAGAGTTAACCTGTAATTGCAGATCAACACTTATTGCATATTAAATTTAAATGTAATCTCCCTGGTGATATCAGCCAGAACTGAAATGACTGTCAGTGCAAAGATTAAAAACTTATACAATGATGAGCTAAACATAGCTAAGGAATTCACTAAATCACCCTACCTGCACATGATCTTCCTTAGATTAGTCGATAAGGCAAAAAATTTAGTGCCAGCCTGGCCTCAGCAGCCATAAACAGTGGTCACCTGTGTGCGAATTGTGTTTGCAACAGTGTGTATGCGTGCTATCTAATTCACATGAAGGCCTTTCGGGCAAAAGCTTACTTTTTTAGTGGTCTTTTTGTTGTGCCTGTCTGCAACTCAACATTTCCACTATATGGTGAGTAGCAGTCTATCCTCCTCATAATATTGTCATTATTTCCTCCTGGATTTTCCATTGTTTGAAATTACTAATCTGACCATCATTTATTTTTCTGAAATGCCCCTAGCCAATAGGAGATAGCATGGAACGTGGGAGTTTCCAAGGTGCCTAACCAGTTCTGTGGCAATTGGCCGCCCTGGTATTCAGCAACACCAAGACACACAGATGCCTTACTAAAAATAAAATCTGGATTGTAGGAGTTAATTTCCAATCGCCAATGAAACAAGACAAACTGTTACCGGTAGTCAGCTGTATAACAGCTACTAAATATTACAGTATTATAAACCTAAATCAACCTACGTCTTCGTCTTGGGGGCGAAACTCAAAAAAAGGGGGGAAACTAAAAACGGAGGGGTTGTTTGTCCCCTAAAAGAGCTTCAAATGACTGACGTCATCTCACTGACACTAATAAACTCGAGAACGCGATCGGCTGAGCGTGTGTCATCTGCTAAAATGGAAGATATATCAGGCGACAGCTGTAGACAGGTGCGTAACAGACTAAAATAGGGGCACTCAAGTAGAAGGTGTCTCACCGTCCGCAGTTGAGAGCAGTGGGGACAAAGCGGGGGAGGATCGCTGCTTAAAAGATGTCGATGGCTAAAAAGACAGTGCCCTATCCGGAGTCTAGTTAAAATTACCTCCTCTCGACGACGAGTACGAGAGGAAGAGGTCCAAGCACAGGGAAGAGCCTTCACGTCCTGCAATTTATTATTGGGAAGTGTATGTGTATGCCATAAAAGAGCAACATGACGACATAAAACACTCCGTAGATCGGCGAAGGGAACCATGCGAACAGCAGGCTGAAGAAGAGAGACTGCAGCCTTGACCGCTATATCAGCCGCCTTGTTTCCACAGATACCAACATGTCCTGGGATCCAGAGGATCTCCACAGATACCAACATGTCCTGGGATCCAGAGGATTGCCACAGAGACACCCCCCACCCACCCAAGTGGAGCAAGTGGAGGCAGTCCTGAATCCAGTGGACCAGAGGGTGGACAGGGTAGAGAGCTTGGAGACTGAGGAGAGAGCTGAGCGAATCTGAGCATATAATAAACTGTATCTGCTGATGGCGACGGATGTATTGAACAGCCTGGAGGACAGCGTAAAGCTCCACAGTAAAAACCGAAAACTGGTCGGGAAGCCTAAATTGATTAGGGGTGTCGCCAACAATATAGGCACTCCCAACACCAATTGATGTTTTTGAGCCATCAGTGTAAATAAATGTGGCATCCTTCATTTGTGCGCATAGAGCAGCAAATTCCTGATGATAAACAAGAGAAGGGGTACCATCCTTGGGAAACTGACAAAGGTCACGGAGCAGGCAGGTCTGGGGCCGAACCCAAGGCGGTGCTGTACCCCAAGTTGTCAAGAAAGTTCTAGGAAAGTGGAAGGAAGGCGAACGTAGCAGTTGACGTAAGTGGACTCCCGGTGGTAGTAGAGAGGAAGGGCAGCCTGCATACCCTAAATCCAAGGAGGCGTCGAAAAAACGTCATGGGCCGGATTAGCAGGCATGGAAGACAGATGGCTAGCATAATGACTCAGAAGGACAGCTCACCGATTGGACAGTGGAGGTTCAGCAGTCTCAGCATAAAGGCTTTCCACAGGGCTGGTGTAAAAAGCTCCAGACGCTAAATGTAATCCATGGTGGTGGACAGAGTCGAGACGCCAAAAAATAGACGGCCGAGCAGAGGAGTAAACTATGCTTCCATAGCCCAATTTCGAGTGGACTATGGTGCAATAGAGGCGGAGAAGGACCACTTGGTCCACTCCCCAGGAGGTACCATTCAGGACACGGAGGGTGTTGAGGGGTTGCAGACAGCAAGCCGAAAGATAGGAAACGTGGGAGAACCAGCACAGTTTTCTGTCAAACAGAAGACCCAAGGATCAAGGAATAGATACCTCTATTCCTTGAGTAATCCATGGCTTCTTTGTAAACTTTGCTTTAACCTTGGTTAGTTTTGGGGGAAAATGGCGTTCAAATATGGTAAGCACTTTATTAGCAAAAGTGTTATATTTTTCATTCATGCCATGAGCACTGTAAACATCACTCCAGTGAATGGCTCTGAGGAGTGTCCTAAAATAATCAATTTTTGGCTTATTGATTACCCTCTTGAGTTCAGATTTAACAGATTTTAAATCCTGTTCAGTATTAACATTTAACAGAAGGAACTGCATGTCGTGGTCTGAGAGGCCATTGACTATTGGTTTTGTAATATAATTTTGTTCATTGGACTTTTCTAGAAATATATTATCAAAGTTTGTTTGTGAGCAATTGGCTACCCTAGTTGGGAACTTTACAGTCGGAATTAAGTTGAATAACAGTGTTACTAACTCAAATAAGTTCTTACTGAGAGAGTCTTTAAGGAATTCTACACTGAAGTCATCAGCAACCACTATTTCTTTGTTTTTGATTGTTAAATGCGCCAGTACAGCTTCAATGTGGTTTATGAACAGATTAAAGTTATCTGCAGATGCTCTATATACACTTAATATTACGAAGGATTTTTTATGAAATTATACTTATATTGCACATGCTTCTATAGGCAAAATTTATGAATGTCTATGTTCTTAAATTTATGACAGTTCCTGATGAATGTGGCAACTCCTCCTTTCTCCATTTCTGCTCTATAAAAGTGAGATGCTAAGCTAAATCCTGTAACACTTAAAAGTTCTATACCAGTGGTCACATGATGTTCAGAGAGGCAGATTATGGCAGCTGGGTTTGAGGACTCTAATTCATCTATGCAGATAATTAATTCATTAATTTTATTTCTCAGTCCTTGAATATTCTGATGCAATAAAAACAGCTGACATTCCACATTTACTTAGTTAAAATTGTGTAGAGTTGAAATTTCTGCTGATTGTTGAAAATTATTAATCAACAGCTGTTTATGCTGATGTAATGAGCTAGAATTATGTTTTTTTGGTTTCTTTCTAAAACTGAAGGTTTGTCTCAATCCTAACTTCTCTTAAAACTTTGTTTCTTTCTGTCCTCCGTACCCTAAAAAAAGGATCTTTTCTCAACCCTATAACCACTGGTATTTTATCACTCATGACAGTGCCTCCCCCCTTAACTTTCTTGCTATTTTCCCAGCCACTTTACCCTTCCCTTTCCTGTTGAGGTGAAGGTCATGCCTAGTATAATCCCACCTATTGACAGAGAAACAACAGGAACCACACCAATGTGTGACCCTTCATCCAACGTCAGCAGCCATTCCAATTCAAAATTAACTCTCCTCACAGAAGAGTTCAAATTAGGTCGGTCATGGCGCCCAAGAATAGATACAAACTCAACACTAGTATGCTTTGATGCTAATGCAATCTTTGCCAGGTCACACTATCTACTGTACCCAGGTTCTCTGTCAATACTATTACCTGGCCCACCCACTATAACCACAGTGTCTTCCTTAGTGAAATCTTTGCAAAGTGATCCTAAATCCTCTGTTACCTGCCCCAGACCAGCACGGTTTAAAAAAATTCCTGATCTGGTATTCTGATCCCAGTTCATCCTGCAAAAGTTGGCCAACACCTCTTCCATGGGAACCACCTAACAACAACACTTTCTTTCTCTTTATTGATTTTCCTACATTCTTACTTTTCAATTTGCTGCTGAAAGTTTGTTGTGCCCTGTCTACACCTGCAGCTTCTTGAGGCTCACCAGCTTCTAACTGAAGCAACAGGTGAAATCTATTTTCCACATTCACCACGAAGCTGTCAGATGAAGTTCTAGGCTTGTTCCTCCTGTTGCCACTTCCCATCTCTCTTTGCCATTTTCCCTCCTTAACCTGACAAAGTCTCCCCTGGCCTTTTCTAACTCAGCCTGAAGGACAGCAATTTTTCCCTTCTGTTCTAATATCTTGTTATCTCTACCACATATCCTACAAAACCACTGATGAGTCTCATTTACTTCCCCTACTCCCATGAAACTACAGTCACCCACATAGAAAATACTACAGCACCCGTCACACCAAAGCCCCGACCTAACAATTCTACGGCAAGTCAAGCACTTTTCACTCATGATAAACGCAATAGTTTATTATGAATAAGTCTGTTAAATTACAGATAAACATGAAAATCTGATTCCACTAATTTGGGCTATACACAACTATATGTAAACAAAAGCAACAGTGCAAAGTTTCTGAAACAACAACTTGAACTTTACGCTACTTTCCGAAAATGTGAGTTAAATAATAAAGAGGTACACTACAGTTAAATTGCTGGAGAGAGCAAAGAACAATTAAACGAAAGTTTATAGATTCGCTGTGGCAAAATGTAAACAGAAAATACGACTACAAACCAACTGTACGATCTTTTCAGGTTTTCTGCTATATTATGTAAAGAAAAATGAAACCTTTAATGGTACGCTTAAAAAACACACTAATACACCTATTTACCATGAATCAGTACTAAACTAAATGTTGTTATAATCTAAAATGACTTACCTTTACGAGAACACCAAAACTCGCGAGTCACCTGGCTGCAGGGCATATAGTTTGTTTACAGAACGAGTCTATATTTATGTGTATAAATGCTAGGTAAGTTAAATATTACCCATGTGAAGTGAACACAAACAGTATAATATTACAGAGATCCGTTACCTACTTGCACCTGACTGTCTCTATTGTACACTGAAAATTGCACTCCAGAAAGCTCCTGTCAATCACAAACATTAAATTTTGGTGTAAAAGCTAGGCAGGGGAAAAAATTTGGTTCACAGGCTTGACACCACAACAGTATTTCAAGTTGTGCAAAATGTACAGGCAAAAGTTACAAAAAGATGTCAAAGAAATCCCGCTGAACACCAATCTAAAATAATGAATGAAAAAGAAATCAATAGACAAAAAATAATATCCCAAATTTTTAGGAGTTTATACATATTGAGAAGAACCTGAGCTTGAAGTTAAATATTACAGATCTACACAAATGTCTACTGGACTTTTGATTAAGGGCAGCAGTAGACACTAGAGATGAAAATGCCAAAAAGCTGCCTTACTTTTCCCAATTTAACTCACTAGCGTCTTGCAGTACTGTTTTTTGAACGACTCTTTATTGAGGGTAATTGACAACAGCCACATAGTGCATTTACTCACATATAAAGTTTGTTGTCTATTAATCATAATTTGAAAACAATACCAACATTCATAAATACAATACTAGGATGAGAAATGACTTGCTCATGCATCACTTAGATTTAGAGAGGCACAGAGGAGCCATAAAAATCTTTGACCATCTACCACATTTATATTAAGCATTTTCATGATTTAAATCCTCCTTTTGGAGTCACTTTTTGATTTTGTCAAAGATTTTGTGATGCTCTTTACACAACACCATGAAAAATTGTATAGAGTTCTTCTTTGCATCTCGTTTTCCCCCTTCCATCTTGTAAAGGACCCAAGGCTGTCAAACAATACTCAAGAATTGGTTATATTGTTATCTGTCAACAATCTCTCCAATGAATGATCAATATTTTTGGATTTCTTCCCATGGATCTTAAGTGTGACATCTACCTTTCCCATGTCTTACGAAGTAACACAGTGGTTAAGACAACTAACTTACAATCTGAAGGAGTAGGGTTCAAATCACAGTTTGACTTTCCAGATTTAAGTTTTTCATGGTATTCTGAAATCAATCAAGGTGAATGGTGTGACGATTCTTTTAGGGGAAAAACTGGCTGATTTCCTTCATCATCATTGATGAGCTTGTACTTCATGTCTAGTAACTTAATTATTGACAGAAAATTAAATCATAATCTTCCTTCTGCCTTTCCCATTGCTATGTTTGTCATCATTCCACCGTAAATCGTTTGCGATAGTTGTTCCTAAATATGCAATGACTTTGATCCTGGTGACTGAGCAACTCTGATATACACAAAGAATATTGGGCCCACCAATTTTACAAAAACTTTGTTATGATATAACCTCCATGTCATAACTGTGCTATCTGTGGCCAAAGTGAGCTGTCAACATATTCTAACTCTTTCTTTATATACACTATAAATATTAATCACTTTCCTCAAACAATGGAAAATCCAGGATGTTGTTGACAAAAGCTTTACGTGTGAAAATCTTTTTGTTGTGCCTATCTGCGACTTGGCATCTCCACAATATGATGAATAGCTACTTTCCTTCTCATAATACTGTTCACCACTTTCTTGTATTTCCTTGTTACATAATCAAGAACTTGTCTACCCATTGATTACGACATGCCTAAGACGACTTTAAATCTGCATGTGTTTGGTATATTATCCCAAACCATGTATTATATTTGCAAGACCACGTCATGGAACTATATACAAGGGGACAGAGAAATATTCTGTGAAGATGAAGTAAATGCGAAGCAGATAAGATCTCAATTTATATTCGAAGTTAATTTTATTATGTAATAGATAAAAAAAAAAAACAGGATTTTTATGGCTGAGTTGCACACTCCTTTCAGTGTCGCACTAAAGAAGAATAAGGGACAGTATAAGTCATTTCTCCTTCTAATATTATGAATGCTATTAATGTTTTCAAACTGTAATTAGTTACCGACAGCAAAATTTGTATGAAAGTAAGAGTATTGTGAGGCTGTTGTCAATATATACAACTGTTTAAAGAACAGTCTACAAAGCTTTTAGAGAAGACAAAAAAGACTTGTGTTAAAATTTTAATAGTGAATATTCTAAGATGAATGATAAGAAGCAGATAATTTACTTGAGAAAACTATAATATTGCAATCGCATGGATAGCCATTACTTAGCTTAATAAGGCAAACTTTCAGTACTGCCACTAGAGCATTTAAAAGTGGAAACATTAATACCAGCTTCTGAAACTAGTAGTTTGTTCCTCAGAGAGGACAAAGGGATAGGATGGGAAAGGTTAGAATGGAGTGGCAAGTCACCAAGACCTCAGGGTGAGAGGAGCAGATAATAGAACTACAATAATAGTTCCAAAAGCTATGATTTGTGTTTTCACTTTTAAATATGCCTATCATCAGTGTTCATCCTCCCCTACCCCAACCCACCCTCTCCCCCCCTGCCTGCCCCCAATCTAGGGTTCTTAATTATATTTTTTAAGGGTCGCACACACAAGTGCTGGATCCCAGCAATATGTCGCATGCACTACTGCTGCAATCAGTCACTTGTCTCAATCCCACTAAATATCAGCAATTTCACCTGTTATTACTAAAGCCATTTTATTGAGAATTTCTGTTGTGAAAAATGAACTTGTATGTTCATCATATCCACATGAATATTTGGAAAAAAAAAATAGTTAAAAAAACTAGAATTGTAATTAATTAAAGTTGTTTTGAAATCCTTTTCTTGGGAAGTGTTGATTACTTTACAGTATATATTATTTTTTTCACTGATGCCAAATGTGTTGTGTACATCTTTCCAATGCACTAACACAATTCATTTTTCCTTTACTAGTCACTAATTTTTTTTTTATTCATTAGTGTTATAAACTAACTGTGAGTATTTACACAACCTGTTTGCAAATCTCAAAGTGTAGAATTGTTATCAATAGTGGCAGTGAAGATTATCATAACTCATTATAAACTGTACGAGGGAGAGTCCATTTAATATTATGGTACATCATTCTGTTTAGAAGTTAATAAATTTAATAATGCATGAAATTGTTTCATAAATATCACAAAATCATCAGATTCAGCTGAGTGTATAGTGACTATAACTGTGAACTTCCCATCAATACTATTTCTAAATCTTGTGCTCCAAAATGCTAATAACTGCATAATCAGAGGGTGTATTACCTATTACTTCCCACTACAAATGGCAACTCACTCTACAATGTAATTTGTGGTTCCTGAACAACTATAAATTCTAACATAATATTCTTATTCAATGTGGGAAAGGTGAAATGAAACAAAACAACACAACAATGCTTAATACCTAGACAAACAAGTCACAGCCATATTACCACACATCACAGCTAGCCTTCCAGGCAGCCATACTGCATTAACGAATTGTATGCGATCCATCAGATCGCTGTAATTCACATGCGATCAGCGACTGGTCACTGCAATTTGCCCACGCACGAGCAATCTATGAAGTGACTGCGCATGTCCACACAATGGATTGCAGCACCCTTTCACTTGTGTGAGAGGAAATTTAAGTATGATTACTACCATATTTTGTGACAATCTTCTTGTTGTGCTTATTTTTTGCAGCACACAAATTGCACTAGTTACTGAGAAAATGCCTTTTAGCATGCCACACATGAATTTTTGTTTATACAACCAGACATATTTTGCCTCAAAAATAAGAAGAAGAAGAAGATAGTAAAATGTGTAATTCATTACTAGAAGATCACACACTGCTTGAATGTCATACTTTTTCATATACTCACTATAATTTAATAACATAACATTTCACATGCCATTTTTGGTGATGCACATGATATTAGGCTAATGGTTAGTTTGGTTGTTTCTGGGAATGCTTTACTTTACATGAGAACTCTGTCATGAAAATAAGCACCCACTGTTATCATTTAATGTGAAACCAGCTATGGTGAAACAAAAGAATACTGATTTCTGTATTAGATGTTGCTGAACCAAAGAGCATGCATAATAACATGTTCATTTCATGTGTTACAGAGGACATCAATATGAGGCAAAAGTAACAACACTCTTCAAAAAACTAACAGAGAGAAGTGTGAAGTTTCCATGGCTGTAAGCCTAATACAATATGCAGTAGCAAAAATAGCAGTTTGATGCATTCGATTACAAAACTGAAGTGACTCTGCAGGAAAAAGTACTTCAGGGAAAACTGCCTGATCTTCAAGTAATTAATCAGACATTTTACTGAGAACCACTAAGGACATCTTGCTAAAAAGATAAAACACATCTGGCTGTTTACATAAAAATTCATGAGCAGTACACAGAAACAATTTATATTTTGTTAATCTGACATACTATAAAAGTATTCATTAATGTAGATGATAGACATTCCTCTTATTACTAACATACTGAGAATAACATAGTAGAATATCATTATGGATGTGTGACGATTTTTTCCATTGTACTTATAAAAAAGTTGAAATGAAAACATTAATTAGCTGATTAGAAACTTTGTTTCTATTCAGCAACAACATGCTTACTTTTGAACTGCATCTCTTCAGATCAAATACAGGATTACTTTCAACAAGTACTTTTTTTTCTATTTCATTGGCATCACTATTGGTGATGGCATCTTCAGTATTTGCTTCTGTTAGACTCAAGTTGCTCAACTTTGAGAGCATATCCTGATCAATGCCAGAATCATCCTCAATACCATCTACTTCCTTTGCATCTTCTTCCAGCATCTGTAATAGAAAACAAATATCAACCTAAGCACAGTTATTAAAACTTAATAATGCAATAGCTGATCTGCAGCAACAATATAAAAGGGGGGGGGGGGGGGGGAGAGCTTATCAGAACTGCAATATAACTTACAATTTAATAATATGAATATAATAGAGGGAAACATTCCACGCGGGAAAAATATATCTAAAAACAAAGATGATGTGACTTACCCAGCGAAGCGCTGGCAGGTCGATAGACATGCAAACTAACACACAAAATTCAAGCTTTTGCAACAAACTGTTGCCTCATCAGGAAAGAGGGAAGGAGAGGGAAAGACGAAAGGATGTGGGTTTTAAGGGAGAGGGTAAGGAGTCATTCCAATCCCGGGAGCAGAAAGACTTACCTCAGGGGGAAAAAAGGACAGGTATACACTCGCACATACACACATATCCATCCACACATATACAGACACAAGCAGACATATTTAAAGACAAAGAGTTTGGGCAGAGATGACAGTCGAGGCGGAAGTGCAGAGGCAAAGATGTTGTTGAATGACAGGTGAGGTATGAGTGGCGGCAACTTGAAATTAGCGGAGATTGAGGCCTGGTGGGTAACGGGAAGAGAGGATATATTGAAGAGCAAGTTCCCATCTCCGGAGTTCGGATAGGTTGGTGTTAGTGGGAAGTATCCAGATAACCCGGACGGTGTAACACTGTGCCAAGATGTGCTGGCCGTGCACCAAGGCATGTTTAGCCACAGGGTGATCCTCATTACCAACAAACACTGTCTGCCTGTGTCCATTCATGCGAATGGATAGTTTGTTGCTGGTCATTCCCACATAGAATGCGTCACAGTGTAGGCAGGTCAGTTGGTAAATCACGTGGGTGCTTTCACACGTGGCTCTGCCTTTGATCGTGTACACCTTCCGGGTTACAGGACTGGAGTAGGTGGTGGTGGGAGGGTGCATGGGACAGGTTTTACACCAGGGGTGGTTACAAGGGTAGGAGCCAGAGGGTAGGGAAGGTGGTTTGGGGATTTCATAGGGATGAACTAGCAGGTTACGAAGGTTAGGTGGACGGCGGAGAGACACTCTTGGAGGAGTGGGGAGGATTTCATGAAGGATGGATCTCATTTCAGGGCAGGATTTGAGGAAGTCGTATCCCTGCTGGAGAGCCACATTCAGAGTCTGGTCCAGTCCCGGAAAGTATCCTGTCACAAGTGGGGCACTTTTGTGGTTCTTCTGTGGGAGGTTCTGGGTTTGAGGGGATGAGGAAGTGGCTCTGGTTATTTGCTTCTGTACCAGGTTGGGAGGGTAGCTGCGGGATGCGAAAGCTGTTGTCAGGTTGTTGGTGTAATGGTTCAGGGATTCCGGACTGGAGTAGATTCGTTTGCCACGAAGACCTAGGCTGTAGGGAAGGGACCGTTTGATGTGGAATGGGTGGCAGCTGTCATAATGGAGGTACTGTTGCTTGTTGGTGGGTTTGATGTGGACGGACGTGTGAAGCTGGCCATTGGACAGATGGAGGTCAACGTCAAGGAAACTGGCGTGGGTTTTGGAGTAGGACCAGATGAATCTGATGGAACCAAAGGAGTTGAGGTTGGAGAGGAAATTCTGGAGTTCTTCTTCACTGTGAGGCCAGATCATGAAGATGTCATCAATAAATCTGTACCAAAGTTTGGGTTGGCAGACCTGGGTAACCAAGAAGGCTTCCTCTAAGCGACCCATGAATAGGTTGGCGTACGAGGGGGCCATCCTGGTACCCATGGCTGTTCCCTTTAATTGTTGGTATGTCTGGCGTTCAAAAGTGAAGAAGTTGTGGGTCAGGATGAAGCTGGCTAAGGTAATGAGGAAAGAGGTTTTAGGTAGGGTAGCAGGTGATCGGCGCGAAAGGAAGTGCTCCATCGCAGCGAGGCCCTGGATGTGCGGAATATTGTGTATAAGGAAGTGGCATCAATGGTTACAAGGATGGTTTCCGGGGGTAACAGATTGGGTAAGGATTCCAGGCGTTCGAGAAAGTGGTTGGTGTCTTTGATGAAGGATGGGAGACTGCATGTAATGGGTTGAAGGTGTTGATCTACGTAGGCAGAGATACGTTCTGTGGGGGCTTGGTAACCAGCTACAATGGGGCGGCCGGGATGATTGGGTTTGTGAATTTTAGGAAGAAGGTAGAAGGTAGGGGTGCGGGGTGTCGGTGGGGTCAGGAGGTTGATGGAGTCAGGTGAAAGGTTTTGCAGGGGGCCTAAGGTTCTGAGGATTCCTTGAAGCTCCGCCTGGACATCAGGAATGGGATTACCTTAGCAAACTTTGTATGTGGTGTTGTCTGAAATCACCCTGTGGCTAAACATGCCTTGGTGCACGGCCAGCACATCTTGGCACAGTGTTACACCGTCCGGGTTATCTGGATACTTCCCACTAACACCAACCTATCCGAACTCCGGAGATGGGAACTTGCTCTTCAATATATCCTCTCTTCCCGTTACCCACCAGGCCTCAATCTCCGCTAATTTCAAGTTGCCGCCACTCATACCTCACCTGTCATTCAGCAACATCTTTGCCTCTGCACTTCTGCCTCGACTGACATCTCTGCCCAAACACTTTGTCTTTAAATATGTCTGCTTGTGTCTGTATATGTGTGGATGGATATGTGTGTGTGTGTGTGTGTGCGCGAGTGTATACCTGTCCTTTTTTCCCCCTAAGGTAAGTCTTTCCGCTCCTGGGATTGAAATGACTCCTTACCCTCTCCCTTAAAACCCACATCCTTTCGTCTTTCCCTCTTTCCTGATGAGGCAACAGTTTGTTGCGAAAGCTTGAATTTTGTTTGTTTGTTTGTGTTAGTTTGTGTGTCTATCGACCTGCCAGCGCTTCGCTTGGTAAGTCACATCATCTTTGTTACAATTTAATAAAAGTAACAACTGTAAAAACCAACTGCTGTAGAAAACTGTGTAGCCTTTAATTACACAATGCTGCAGAAAATGTGTTGTAGTTGCCGAAGAAAATTTTGAACCAGAAGAATATATGCAAGTGTGTGTGGGTGTAGAATCAAGGGGTTCAGGGAAGGAAGAAATAAGACTTCCCAAATCTGTCCCAGGTGATCACATTTGTTTGACTCCCCTCCATAGGTGTAATATCACATATTTTGCAGTTTTAAATTTAGAAATTATTAAATTAAAATAGTGCTTCCAACATTGTTTATATTATTCTATATAAAATCTGTTTTTCATAAAACCCTAAATGAATCACACATTTCAGAAAATTTATTACACACAACAAATCAAATGAACACTACATAATTTAATCAACTTGTGTCCTTGAACTTTGAACTCATTCCTGTATATTATTCGTGTCTGGCATAGCAGTCACTTTGTTCTTGATTTGGATAACGTTAGGAACATTTTATGTGATCACATCATCTTCATCCAACTGCATAGCATCAAATCTTTGTGATGGGCAAAACAATTGTTGATTCTTATGTGGTTGCATGTATTGGTTAGTGGCTTTGTATGATGAAAAATGTAGACCACAAATGGAACATGATCATTTAAATAAACATGCCTTAACACTAGGGCAATAGCGATCATATAGAACTTGCTTCAAATGTGGGTGACGATCAGAGACCTGAAGATATCTGAAGTAACAGAGGAGCAAATTTACCTTTGGAGTCATAATTTTCCTATGTGTACATACCCGTCTCAAGTCTGTTTAATCAAAGCAGGTGGCAGTAAAAACCCCACTTGTAATAATCATCACAGGCTAGATCATTACACACCACAACAACTAATGATCTACTCCCATTTTACAATTTGTAAAAAATATTGTGATTCATGTACATGATTTGTGTACCAAGAAACATCATTTTCCAATGTCCTAGCCTGTACAATATTCAGTGAGGTATCTGTTTGCAGAATGTATTTGTCAACCAGAGCAAAATAGTATAAATGACCAACTGGCTCCAAATATTAGCCAAGACGATGCCTGCACTCTCAAAGTTCCGTTTTTCTAGCTCCAAGTCAATAGTTTGATCGCTGGAATCAAGATGTGAAACAAAATAGTCATGTGTTAATACAACAGCAAGTTAAGAACTAAGAGACACCATTTGTTGCTCCACTCTTCTGCTGTTGCTTCTTCCTGGAGCATATGTGGTAATGTAAATAGCATCAAAGTCAAAATCTTTAAAATGTTGAACAGTTGGAACTATAATTTGCTCATATCTTGGATTTTCATCAGAAACACGATCACTAATAAAGATAAACGCAGGTTTTACAAAGTATTATTCTTGAGTTATCATTAAATTTTGAATGCAAGCAATTCAGAAAGTCTATGTATATCTGTGGAATGAATCTCTGCATTAGAGGAAGAATGTTTTTCGCTACAAATGTAGGCACAGAGGTGTCAAAGCTTCAGGATCCCTTCACCATCTATCTTTATTACAACATCTGCATAAATACAGTGAATAAGTTTGTTTTTCGATAACAACAAAATCATGAACTGGCAAATTTACACAGTAGCCAAGACGCATTATTATTGGTGCTTGAGCTTTCGCTATTTCAATACATAATGGCACAAGTGCTTCATCATTCCTTGATAAAAACAATACTTGGCCAAGGCCTAAAACTAAAGCTAAAGATTCAAGGTTCCTTATCGTACCTGTATAGAATTGGTCATCTTTAAGCTTCATGTGTAGCAAGAGTCTGGATTGCACAATTTAACAGGAACAGTTACCATGTGCTTTTTTTGTTCTTCTGTATTGACTTTTCTGGGAAGAAGTCTTGAGTATAACCCTGATCGACTAGTAGTATAGCCTTGTTTACCTTATAGTTGGGGGTTGTTTTGGGGAAGGAGACCAGACAGCGAGGTCATTGGTCTCAGCAGATTAGGGAAGGACGGGGAAGGAAGTCGGCCGTGCCCTTTGAGAAGAACCATCCCGGCATTTGCCTGGAGCGATTTAGGGAAATCACGGAAAACCTAAATCAGGATGGCCGGACGTGGGATTGAACCGTCGTCCTCCCGAATGCGAACCTAATAGTTGTCCAATGTTTTGCAGTACCTTATAATTTCAGTGTGACACGAACCATAAGCTACACCACAAAAACGTGCAATCTCCGAGATGACGTCAAGTACACTGGACTGATTTTCTTCTACTATAGGCCAACCAATAGTATTTCAAATTTTAAAAGCGGCTGCCAAGTCAAAATTACTTTCACAGTTTTCTAGGTCAAATTAAGTTTTTAAGAGTCACCTTTAACATATTTCCTTAATGCTTTTTTTTGTTGCTTCATCTTAAGTGTACTGACTAGGCACTGATTTAGGTACTGTCTGAAGTAACTGGCTTTCAATCGATTGTAAATTAACATCTTTAGTGTCTTCTGGTATGTCCTGTTTTGTTTCTTCCTGTAATTGAAAGTAAACATATAAAATGTTGAATACCCCCACCTTGGGGCACCACTATCCAACCCCCATTCCAGCCATAGTGTCCTCTTTGTCAATCCCTTATAGTGCCCAGACCCTGCCTAGCTGATCTTTTCAACCTACCACGTCCTCCAAAAATTCCTACCAACACTCCACGAAATCCAGAGTTGAAACAATCCCAGAACACTGTTGTTAACCTCACCGCCAAAATCCTCAGCTCCCCCTCCCCCCAGAAGTTTCAGTCCCATACAAAGTCCTCACATTCAGCTCTATTCACAAGTTTAACCATGTTGGATTTGTGAAAGATCTACTCCCCTTCTCCTGCTGACCACAATGGAAACAATTCTTTGCCACCAACACCTTCAACCAAAGCAAATCCAATCCTAACATCAAACCCTGTCTGTCCCAATTCATACCACCACTCAGCCATGACCTTTCCACAATCCCACCAAACCATCCCCTGGTCACCTTCCAGGTCTTCCTAACTTCCAACTTGGCCTCACCATCCTTACCCAGGTCCCTTCCTAAGAACAACAGCCTTTAAATAGAAGAATGGTCTGCTCTACACTACCTAAAAATGGATCCTGACCTGATCATCCTCCTGATAGACAAATGTTCCACCATTGTTGTGATGAATAGGAGTGACTACCTGGCAGAGGGCCTACGCCAGTTGTCTGACACCTCCATCTACAAGCTCTGCCAAAGTGACGCCATCCTAGATGTCCAAAACAACCTTTAATCCCATCCCTAGGCTCTTCACAGAAGCTTTTCCCTGAATCCATCACCCTACTCACCCCAACGAGAACCCCACCCATCTTCTACATGCTCCCCAAAATCCACAAACCTAACAATCCTGGTAACCCCATTGTGGCTGGTTACACAGCCCCCACAAAGAATCCTGGCCTTTGTTGATCAACATCTCCAACCGTTTTTCCAAAACCTAGCATCCCCACAACCTTACCTCCTGGATCCCTACTTGTCACTGTTGATGCAACCTCCTTATAAACCAACATCCCTCACGCCCATGGCCTTGCTGCGACTGAACACTACCTCTCACAATGGACACTTATGCCATCTACAGCTGTATGGAACCGAAGATGTGTGTTCACATCATGAACACTATCGGACTTCAGCTTCACAGTTTATTGGTGACATATAACAATTTGTGCCAGACCGGGAAAACGTTTCTTCTATTTTATAGATCTGTTGATCGCGAGCAGCGTTTGTTCCTTCAGGCATGTATGCACGTCATTCCAAACCCACCACTTCATTTCTCATATACCTAACCAAATACATCCTAACCCATAAACACTTCACCTTTGAAGGGAAGGTATACAAATAAATTCGTGTCACAGCCATGTGCACCTGCATGACACCCTCTTATGCCAACCTCTCCACGGGCCACCTACACGAAACATTCCTAGCTTCCCAAAACTCGAAACCCATGGTCTTTTTCTGGTTTATTGAAGACATTTTTATAATCTGGACCCAAGGCCAGGACACCTTATCCTCATTCCTCCACAGCCTCAATACCTTCTTTCCCATCAATACCTTCTTTCCCATCCATCGTGCCACCTAACTATACGTTGATCTCCTCTCAGAAGGCTCCATCCACACCTTGGGCTCCATCCACACCTTGGTCCACATCAAACCCACCAATCACCACAGTACCTGCACTTTAACAGCTGCCACCTGTTCCACACCAAAAACTGCCTGTCTCAGTCTCGCCACCCATGGTTGACACATCTGCAGTGATGAGAACTCCCTTGGCCAGTATGCTGAAGGCCACACAAAGGCCTTCTCAGTCAGGCAATAACCTCCAGACATAATTCACAACCAGATCCCTCATGCCATATCCTAACAAACACATGATTCTCACATCCATTCCAAAAATCAATAACAAAGAAGCATCCCATTTGTCACCCAATACCACCCTGGACTGGAACGACAGAACAACGGCCTTTATCAAGGCTCTGATTATCTATTATCGTGCCCTGAAATGAGGGACATACTCCCAAAGTGGTTTTCCGCCACCCATCCAACTTCCACAACATCCTAGTCCATCACTATGCCACTCCCACCCCCAGTTCCCTGCCACAGGGATCACACCCCTGTGGAAGACCCAGATGCAAGATCTGCCCAATCCACCCACCCAGCACCACCTACTCCAGTCCCGTCATAAGCTTATCTCACCCCATCACAGGCTAGGCGACCTGTGAAAGCAGCCATGTTATATATCAGATCTACTGCAACTGCTGCACAGCGTTTTACATTGGTATGACAACCAACTAGAAGTCAGCTAGAATGAATGGCCACTGCCAAACTGGTACATAAACATGATGGACCACCCAGTGGCACAACATGTGAGATTTCAATGAGTGCTTCACAACCCGTGTCTACTGGACCCACCACCACCACCACCACCACCACCACCACCACCACCAGCTTTTCTGAGCTGTGCAGACAGGAACTATCCTTTGTGTGTGTGTGTGTGTGTGTGTGTGTGTGTGTAGTGAAAACAGCACTGAAACTGGCCGAAATTACTTTATAGTAAGTAGTTAATAAAACAACCAAACTTGTTGTTATAGGTTATTCTGTTCTTCAATCAGCCACAGAACGCTAAATATATTTTTAGTGGGGAGAACAAAAAATTAAAATAATATAAAACACTAACTTAACTTTATGCCCACTGGTTCTAGTTGTTTTGACAACACAAAATTGACACAATGGCTATTTTTGTCAACACTTCAAACGCAGTATTGGCATTTCACGTACATCAAAGGTCGCCAATGGGCAGCATTGTAGCTGCAGCAAGTGTGAACTTGTGGTGCTGCCATGTGTCAAAAACTGATGCGAACAAATGTAAACCTTATTTAATAATGTTGATCAGTTAGTAATATTTTAAAGTATTTTATTAGAGCTGAAGTTTATAGGGTTGTGATACTTTAGATTTATACATTTAACATCACAAAACTTATGACTCTCCCACCCCTGTCACACGATATCACACTTTGTTTGCTCAAGCCTGTTCAACTCCTTGAGAGCAGCACTCCTGAAGTCACCTTGTGTGCAATGAGAGTTCCAGCAACAATGCACTGCTGGTTTCAATTGATCTGTAACATGCTCAGTCAAGTACCTTGCAGGATTGTGTTCACATGGTGGGAAAGGTGTCTCATGCATTATCATATAGAAAATAAAGTTGGAGGAACCTGCGCTCATACAACACAGCTCTTAGATTACCCTTGATGGATAGTGATGAAAGGTATCTGACATTCATAAATGATAATGAGCTCAAACATTACAGAAAGTAACTGAGGCCCAGCGCGCCTGAGTATGTGTACTGATACCTGGCTGCCTCCATATTACTCTGAGTCAATTACTAGGCATCACACAAATACTGCACTCAACAACCAAGAATACACATCACCACACTGATCCAGGTTCCATTCTAAGTGTTCCTCCTTCACAACCCAAAACCTGCAAATAAGTAGTCATTTTTTGTTCAAGAACGGAATTTTTATACTGCAGCTGAATGTGAAATGATGTGAAATTTCCTGGCAGATTAAAAATGTGTGCAAGACTAAGACTTGAACTTGGGACCCTTGCCTTTCTCAGGTAATGAATCTACCAATGGAGCTATCAAAGTATGTTTCACAACCTGTCCTTGCAACCTTATTTCTGCCAGTACCTAATCTCCTACCTTCCAAACTTCACAGAACTTACAGGACTAACACTCTAAGAAGAGCACATGCGCCATGAAAGACAAAGGTTATGAATTTGAGTTTCAGCATGCAGCACACAGGTTTAACCGGACCAGAAGTTTCAATCTTTTCTGTTGTTTTAAACATCTCTAATGTGTTCAGCTCTACTAAATTCTTTTTGTAAAAAATGAAATGGAATAAGGAATGAAGTAAAAAGGATAGACCTCTCTTTTTTGTAGTTCTAATAATTTGAGGTAATAGTATTTGAAAACCATAATTTTTTGGGGCCTGTCTTATCAAAAATTCTTCCCAAACAAAGAGCACTACATGTCGAACAATGCCATGCATGATAAAAATGTTCATAATCAATATCGTACAGTATTTAATTCTCTCTTAAATGTGTAACTTGTGGTTTTTTATGTGACATTAGTTTGTTAAATAGCTGTAAGTTTAAAAGTAAGTTTGCATTTCAGCATTTTTATACAAATATAAAACTGTAGCTATTTAACCGACTAATTTCATGTGGAAAATACCATAAGGTACACAATGTGCAGAAAATCTCATGTCAATAGCTGCTTTAACAATTGGCAATAATTATGTTAGTTTCATTCTTGTACAGTCTTGTTCAAACTATCTGTGTTTGTTGTGTACTGAGTGGATTCTTTTCTCTAAAGGTAGCTCTTATATGCTTTACAAGACAATGAAACACTTATAATCTGATCTGTATTTACAATAATACTAGTTTTGTTTAATACTTGTTTAGTTATGTGCATATATCTTCATTGAATGTTTTATTCTGGTGGTGTAAAATTTGCACAATTTCATTCAATTGCAATTTGAGCCAACGGCATTTTGGAGGTAATACTTTTGCGATTGAGTAGAAATGGACACACAAGGAAGCAGCTTACTTTCTTGCTCAACATAGCAAGGAGGTGGAGCTTCAAAGTGTCATGTAATTTTCCACACAAAAACAAGGCTGCCCTGAAACTGTTTATGGATTTTAGTGAATGCGAACAAGAGTTCTTCCAATGCTCTGAAGCAAAACTGGACAACACATCTCAAGTTCGTCTATGCTATGAAGGCTTGCTTTTGACTAAATATGAGAGTTTACAAGAAAAATGATTTAATTCCTGTGGCAAAAAGTACTATAATTTGAAGACAGGAATTTGGGCAGTTGATATTAAAACAGGAAATAAGGCTTGTGCTCTGAAGAAGACAAAGAAGCAACATCTTCATAATATAAAGCCAAATCAGATAATTTGTCCAGCTTGAAAGACTGCATTAAATAAATATCTGGACCAAGTTTTATCATTAGTTGATATTTCACACCTGAAATGAGCTGTAAGTACCAGAGATGAGCTTCAGTATTTGAAGCAGAAAATTCAAAGGGCACAGACTACAATTGAATATCATGTTGTAAATGCTACGAGTGTGAAATGGCAAACTGAACGAGCCAATAAAAGTAAGCAATGTGGAAACTGCGCTGAGTGTGCACATTTTCTGACTGAAATGAATGGCAACATGCAGGAATCCAATAATAAAGAACAGACACAAATTGTAACTTGGAACCTATAAGTTTGACAATCACAGAAACAGCAGCAGATTTTGAAATATCAGAAAGGATGGTAAAATAAAAAAATGGACCTTCTAGGTAGGAATACTAACAATGTAGGAAAGACTGATTGCTACATACCACAAAGGTAACACAGTAAGTTGCAGAGAGGCACAATTAAAAGACGCTTACACATACGCTTTAGGCCACAGACTTTGTCAGAAAAAGAGAACAACATAGCATTCATTCACACAAGTGAAGCACACTTCACGCACACATGACCACCCACTCTGGCAACTTGTCCCCGAGCTGACAGAGCTGGTGGTCATGTTCATGAGGTGTGTTTAGCTACGTATATGAATGGTATTGTGTTCCTCTTTTTCTGATGAAGACTGTGGCCTAAAGTTTATGAGAAAGGATGGTAAAGTGTGCTTGAAAGCTTAAGGCAGAGAAGGGCATTGCAGCCACTTGCTGAAAATTAACAAAGAAGATATTACCAGTAGAAATCACTTGTAGAGTGAAAAATTGTTTTTAAGACGATGAATTTAGGAGAGTATGTCCTGGAGAGGGGGGAGGGAGGGGGGGGGCAGTTAGACTTTCAGGCACAAACATATACATGCAGCAAATATCATTGCTTTGCTTTTCACGGAAAATGTGTACGTGCTACAGGAATCGAAAGGGGCAGAGAAATATGGTTCTCAAAATTCTGTAAAATTAATGATGAGTAACAGTTTGATCACCTGGAATGCCTGCACTCTCTCTCTCTCTCTGGCTCTCTCTCTCGTGTGTGTGTGTGTGTGTGTGTGTGTGTGTGTGTGTGTGTGTGTGTGTGTGTGTGTTTTTTCAGAATGTCACGCTTACACTCAGTGGAGCAGTGATTAGTGAAAACAATAAGGAGCTTCTCAGAAAGACGGCTTAGTATCTGCTGTGAAAAATGTCCTGGGTCTGAAGCTGTAACATTTGCAGTTGCCAGCTATTTTATAGAGCACGTTCCTTAGGAAATTATTGTGTACAAGCAATGGGTATACACCGATCAAGACACCTGGACACAAAGCAATTTTTGTAGTAGTAGCAGCAACAAAAATTTGGAGTTTGTCATCCCACCATCATACAGAAAAATACCAGCTTGCATCTCAAAACATTTAAACGTGATCTAAGGGAAGATAAGCTGATTATCCTAATGAAGTTTGCTGAAAACAATTCATTTATCATTCAGAATGCAATACAATGTTCTTCGCCAAAATCAGGAAATGGAATCTCTTAGTCTTTGACTGTCAGTGACTTCTGCAACATCACATAATTACTGTGTATGTTTCCATCAAGGAGCAGATCAAATATGTAAAATCACAGTTTGCTCAGATATCCCACATTCATTCTTTCAGTTATGATAAGTTTCTCGATTTGTACTGTCATAAAAGAGACTCAGGAATGATGACAGAATGGAATTTCTTTGGTACAAGTCATGGAAAGTCACCTTGTAATGAGACTGGAGATTTTTTTTAAAAACGGGAAAGGGGATGGGGGGTTAGTAGGGAGAGCAAGCTTGTAACAACCAATCAATAGGCACAGCAGCTTCTTACACTTATAACTGAGTTTCACTTTTCTACCAAGTATTCATGGCATTAAATTTACTTTCATCAGAAAAGAAAAAAATCAAACAAAATAAAAAGGAAGATTTAAACCTGGGCATACTCTACCAGGGACTAGGGAAAATAATCATTTGTTGCAAACTGTTGAAACAACAATGTAATGAAGATAAATTGAGTATAAAGACAACAAATGCCACCAATTTGTCCAAAGAGAGACATAAAGACTGTTAAACGAATGAGTACTGATTCTCATTTTAAGTGGTTTAAACATGCGAAGATACTTACAATCTAATTAGCATGTTATGCCCTTAGCATCCTGTCACCAGTGTATAATGACTACTACCTTTTAGTTATGCATTATTTAGCATGCATACTCAAATCTTAGCTACAGAATTCCTTCCTGGGAGACAAAAGTACAAAATTACAGTTTTAAAAATGGCTGTTTCTCAGCAACTGTACGTAAGTGTCAAACTTAGGAGTTATACAGCCAACCGGTTGCAAATAACTGTTGGGTACATTGACTCAGGTTTCGACACCTACTAAGGGTGCCTTCATCAGAATGAAATTCTGAGAAATCATAAAATTATATTGCAAGAAAGCAATGATCAGAATTCAGAGCTGCTCTAAATTCTGAACACTGCTTTCCTGCAACGTAATTTTACAGTTTCTCAAAATTTCATTCTGATGAAGACATCCTTACTAGGGGTTGAAACGTAGGTAAATGTACCAAACAGATACTTGCAACTGGTTGGCTCTATAATTCCTATGTCTGAAAGCATAAAATGTGAATATAGTTTTCAAACTACAGAAGAGGGCCTTACGAATAATAAAAATAGTGATAGGGGTCACTGTCAAGGTCTGTTTAAAACCCTTGGGATTTTAATCACACCAAATGAGAAAATTGCCAATCAGCTACGTGCATAAAAAATAATCTTGGTAATTACTGCAGAAACAGCTATATCCTTGACCACGGAACAGAATCTGGACTGAACTTACACAAGAAAGGAGAAAGATAAAACTCAAAACAGCATTCTCCATCAAGGAATAAAATTGTACAATAAATAGCCCAAGGAGATTACAAACATCACTATCGGGCCTCCTCTTTCATCTAACCAGGCACTCTACATATTTTACATTGTTGTCATTACCACACAGGTTATATGAAGTCTTACATTTAATAATGGATAAAATACTTAGGAATAACTGTAACATGAATAGTGGGAACAGTAGTAGCAATAGCAAGAGGAGGGGGGAGGAGGGGGATGTAGTTTACAAAGAATACAACAAATAGAACAACAGAGACAAATTACAGGCAGGTATGAGGATGGTCTGGAAAGTTGTCAGCATCTCATGTTGAAACACAACGTACATGATTCCCCTCCTCCCGAAGTTGGTACAACTTTCAACAGACACCATGTGAATTGGTCCAATAGTTGGCCACAGCCAGCTAGCTGAATATGGTGTGGTGTGTAAATTCTCAGTACTGTTCTAGTATTGTTCAATGACAAATAATTTGTAAAAGGTGGTTGGTTGGTTGGTTTTAAGCCGGGAGAAGGGCCCAAACTACGAGGTCATAGGTCCCTTGTTCCTAATAAAACAATCCCACAAGTTTGAGAATAAAACGGACAGAAAGGAAAATCCACAAGAATGAAGGGAAGGCAACAAGCACTAAAAGGAACAAAACAGGACAGGAAAACAACAGAGAGACGCTAGAAACAGGGAGAGTAAATCATGAAAGCAGATTACAGTGGCTGGCCAACGACGAGAATAAAAACAGAAAGCCAGCCACTCTGTAACACATTAAAAGCTCCACCCTAAAAGCACTAGGGTGGAGGACACAGAGGGACAAAGGACATGCGCTAAAACCTACATAGAAGTATTAGGGTGCTGGAAAAGTTAAAAGTTGGCAGTCCAGCAAGAGGTGGACAACTGTCATTTGGGAGCCACAGCGACACTGAGGTGGGTCTTCGCGACGGAGTAGGTAACCATGCATTAGAGGTATGGCCAATGCGGAGCTGGCAGAGGACAACTGATTCCCTGGGAGAGGCCTGCATGGAAGACTTCCACACATTCATAGTCTCCTTAATGACACACAGTTCGTTGTGCATGCTGTTATGCCATTCTGTCTCCCAATGCCAGAAAACTCTGTGGTGTAAGACAGAACGCAGGTCAGCTTCAGAGATGCCTATCTCCAGAAGTGGTTTCCACTTCGTCTGTTTGGCCAGCCTGTCAGCATATTTGTTGCCAGGGATTCCGACGTGACCTGGGGTCCACACAAACACCATGGAATGGCAGGACTGTTCCAGGGCATAGATGGACTCCTGAATGGAAGCTAAAAGAGTGTGGCGAGTGTAGTACTGGTCGATACCTTGTAGGCTGCTCAATGAGTCAGTACACAGGAGAAATGACTCGCCAGGGCATGAGTGAATGCACTCAAGACCACAAGATATGGCCGCCACCTCTGCAGTGAAAACACTGCAGCCAACTGGAAAGGAGTGCTGTTCAATATGTCCTCCATGAACACATGTGAAGCCTACATGACCATCAGCCATTGAGCAGTCAGTGTAAACCATTTCAGAGCCCGGAACACATCAAGAATCGAGAGGACGTGACAGCGGAGAACGGCGGGGTTAACGGAGTCCTTAGGGCCATGCAAAAGGTCCAGACGAAGCGAAGGACTCCAGTTCGCAGAGAAGGGACTGCACGTGAACCGCAATCATTCGCCCCGATCTGGGCCGCCGATGCGGGAGTTGGAATGCCACAGGCGGGAAAAGGAGACTGTAATTCGGATGCTCAGGGGTACAATGAATGTGTGCTGCATAACTGGCGAGCAGTTGCACACGTCTGATCTGCAGTGGAGGGACAACAGCCTCCACCAGTAGGCTGGTCACTGGACTTGTCCTAAAAGCTCCTGTCACAAATCGAACCCCACGGTGTTGCACAGGGTCGAGTAAATGCAATGCTGTAGGCGCTGCCGAACCCTAAACCACACTCCCATAGTCAACTTGGGATTGGGCAAGGGCTCTGTAGAGCTGCAGCAGCATACAGCAATCTGCACCCCAATTGGTGTTGCGCAGGCAATGGAGGTTGTTGAGGTGCTGCCAGCACTTCTGCTTAAGCTGACGAAGATGAGGGAGCCAAGTCAATCAAGTATCGAAAACCAGTCCTAGGAATTGATATGTCTCCACTACAGTGAGTGGATCGTCATTAAGGTAAAGTGCGGGTTCCGGATGAAAGGTACAATGCCGCCAGAAGTGCATGACACATGACTTTGCAGCTGAAAACTGGAAGCCGTGGGCTAGAGCCCATGATTGTGCCTTGTGGATGGCTCCTTGGAGGCGCCACTCACCAACAACAGTGCTGGAGCAGCAGTATGAAATGCAGAAGTCGTCTGCATACAGAGAAGGTGTGACGGAGGGCCCGACAGCTGCTGCTAGACCATTAATGGCAACTAAAAATAGAGAGACACTCAATACAGAGCCCTGCGGGACTCCATTCTCCTGGATATGGATGGAACTATGGTAGTCACCAACTTGGACACGGAAAGTACGGATCGACAGGAAGTTTCGGATAAAAATCTGGAGTGGTCCCCGGAGACCCCGCTCATACAAGGTGGCACAGATATGATGTCGCCAAGATGGATGTGTCATATGCTTTACGTAAATCACAAAAGACGACAATCAGGTGTTGCCGTCTGGAAAAGGCTGTTCGGATGGCAGACTTGTTGGACACAAGATTATCAGTGGTACAGCAACCCTTGCGGAAGCCGCCCTGACATGGAGCCAGCAATTCATGTGACTCCAGGACCCAACCCAACCGCCGACATATCATACGTTCCAGCAGCTTACAAAGAACGCTGATGGGCCGGTAGCTATCCACATCAAGCTGGTTTTTACCAGGTTTGAGCACCGGAATGATGCTGCTCTCCCGCCATTGCAATGGAAAGATGCCATCGCACGAGGTCCAGTTGAAGATGACTAGAAGATGTCGTTTGTAGTCAGATGAGGGATGTTTAATCAACTGGCTGTGGATGCTATCAGGCCCGGGAGCTGTGTCGGGGCAATGTGCAAGGGCACTGAGGAGCTTCCCACTCTGTAAATGGGGCGTTATAGGATTCACCTCAACATGTAGTGAATGAGAATGCGTTCCCTTCCAGCCGCCGTTCGAGTGTGCGAAAGGCTGGGGGGTGGGAGTAATTCTCCGACGCGGAGGCTCGAGCAAAGTGCTCAGGAGAGCGCTCGGCAATCGCATTTGCGTCGGTACATAACTCGCCATTTATGGTAACACCGGGGACAGCTGTTGAGGCCTGGTACCCGAAAAGACGTTTGATCTTTGCCCAGGTTTGGGAAAGTGACGTATGGGACCCAATGGTTGAGACGTATTTATCCCAACACTCCTGCTTCCATCTTTTGATAAGTTGGCGAATGTGGCCACGGAGCCATTTAAAGGCTATGAGGTGCTCCAGGAAAGAGTGTCACCTATGGTGCTGTAGAGCTCGCTGATGCTCCTTAATTGCTTCACTTCCAGCGACCACGAAGGGACTGCCTTACGCCACTAAAGGTAAATCATGAATTGCTTGGGTGAAACTAGAACGAACTCTAATACGTACACTGAGATGCTAGAGACAAAATGGATTAGAATGTATGAGGACCTAGGTGACGAGAGTCTGATGTTTCAAAAATGGCTTGAAGATGAAGATATCGATGTCTTGCCTTGGGCTGAATGTAGACTCCAATGCACGTTCCTCAAAGTCCTCCATAAACAAATTGGCCACAATAGGTGACAACGGGCTTCCCACTGCAACTCCATCAGTCTGTTCGTAGTACTAACCATTGAATAAAAAGTAAGTGGAAGTCAGGACATGTCAAAACAAATTTGTTAAGCCGACACCAAGCTTAACCTCAATTAGCTGCAATGAATCAGAGAGAGGAACGCAAGTGAAAAGAGAAACTAAATCAGAACTGACTAAAATATCAGAGTCATTCAAACGCAATCCCGGCAATCGACATATGAAATCTGCAGAGTTCTTAATGTGGTGCTCACACCTACCTACTAGTGGGCTCAACAAACTAGCAAGATGTTTAGCTACACGATATGACGGAGCACCAATATTAGAAACAATAGGCCTCAACGGAACAGTCTCTTTATGGACCTTAGGGAGGCCATATAATCTAGGTGGTACAGTACAGTAAGAATTAAGACTCTTGGTAGTTTCCTGTGACAAAGAACTTTTCTTCAGGAGGTTATTAGTCTTTCTCTCAACACTCTTAGTCGGGTCAGCACTGATTTTGCGATACGCCGAATCAGAAAGTAGACGCTACATCTTTTGAATGTAATCGTGCTTGTTCAACAAAACCGTGGCATTTCCCTTGTCCGCAGGTAAAATAACAGTATCAGGATATATTCTCAGTGAACATAAAGCAGCCACCGCAGCTGCTGTAATGTTACACTTGGGTGGATGGGCTCCAGTCAACACACGACAAGCTTCCCTCCTAACCTCTTCTGCAGCCTAGGAAGGTAGTTTATAAACAGCCTGTTCAATAGAACTAATAAAATCAATAACTGGCAAACTCTTAGGCGTTGGTGCGAAATTCAAACCTTTCCCCAGCACAGACAAAGCTGTGTTGGCAAACGATTTCTCCGTGAGATTGATCACAGAACGTCGAGAATTAAAATTAGAATTAGACACTGAGCTAAGGAAACGTTCAAACTTCACGGATGACGAGCATTTACGGATTGAAATTCCCAGTCAGACTGCGACCAAGAGGCACCGTCCACCCAACCTCAAGAAAATTCAGAAACATTAGACGCCATCACTAAATGAAGATGAAATAATTCCTTAGAAACAAAATCTAAGTGACGGCGAGTATAGTGGATCCTTTCATGAACAAGAGCTAAACCAGCACATTGCTTGATGCGATTGGTGGCAGGAGAATTAATATGATGCACAACCTTAGCAAACGTTGGAACCACACTATGATTTTGACACTTCAATAAAAACGATAACGCACATTCCAACCTTACTTCACTGCTGCGAAGTTTATCCAACCTCCAAAGGCAATGATACATTTCCTCCTCGTAGAGGAGACCTTAACTTTTCCCAGCGAATTGAATGTTCAAATAACTAATGGGTTTGCAGCCAGGTGACGTCGTCGACCACCACCGATATTTTGACAGGAGCACACCCTGCCATTCTCAAGGGACAACCGCAAGAAGAAAGCAATGTGCAAGGGAATTTAATACCTCGGTTCACAGAGGGAAAACAAGGAAGATACCACACACAGAACAAGTAACCACAGAGTCAACACACAACCAAAGATAACCAACATCAGAAATATCGATAGTGACTATTAATCAACAGGTGAGGTAGCATTAATTCTGTCCCTCTGTTTTTTGATGAGAGACAGAGCCGGATTCCAAGCAGCATTTAAACAAAATCCACCATCTCTGTTTATAAGGTTGCTTGATAGTTTGATTTCAACAGCTTCCTTAATAACACTATCCCAATAGCTGGACATGCAAGCCAGAATCTCAGTGTTGTTGTATTCCATACGATGACCGGTGTCAAGGCAATGTTTTGCAATAGCGGATTTGCTTGGCTGTTGTAGGCGCATGTGACGCTTATGTTCAATACACTGGTCTTGCACAGTCCTGATTGTCTGACCAATATATGACATGCCACAACTGCAAGAAATATGATAGACAATGCCACACTAGGTGGTTAAGTTGAAGAGGAACAAACATCTCTATAAAGGACCTTACAGAAGTAAAAAAAACAAGGGACAGAAGTTAAGCAGAGATTACCACCAGAATCACCTATCCCATTAAAGAGTTATAAATTTTTTTTTTAGTTCTCTGATGACTAAAGTGTTCATCTCCAGGCACCACTGTCTCTGTGGTCTCCATTCACCTTTTGCACTTCAATCACAGCACAGTAGATGAGAGCTGGCACACTACCAATTTCCTGCATTTGTGGATGTGAATCCTGTGATGTCACACAACTGATACAAGTTAGAATCTCAAGTGACATCACCCCGTTAGCAGCACCATATAATCAAGAGATAGTGGTGTAAGTTTCAGAGGTATTTTAATGCTTGCATTTGGGTTCTTTCCACTCTCGGTCAAACAACGTTTCAGTTCAGGTGACAAGGATTATTTTTGTTTGAATCGTTGCTTTAGAGTGGAACAGGGCTTTATTTATTGAGGAGCACGAAGTCTTACCTGCTTTATTACTCTGTGTACTTTTGTTTTATAAGACTACTTCATATAGAAGATGGGAAAGGGGGGGGGGGAACCTGTAATTGCACTTACAGCCTTGATCAGTCCTGGATGGCAACATAACTGCCTCAAACGGAGAAGCAACACCAATATCTGAAATGTTTTCACATCCTGTATATTATTCATGTGATTGTACATTGTAGCCAGCTCCTTGCTTACTCCAGTGTTTTCAACATTCAGAGCAGACTTTTTACCTAGAAAGAAAGAAATCAATTAGTTGTGTTGTTTATCTTACCAAATTTATATTGCATATTCTCTCAACCTTTCAAACACATTTCTGAATAGTAACATACAACTGACATTCTTGACTTCTCTATAACAAGTACTTCTTTGTATCTGAGATTCTCCTTTCTTTTCTCTCTTCACACCTGCAACAACTTTTGCTGTTTGTTTAAATAGCATTGTTTAATAATAGGTCTTTTGTTAATATTCGTATAATCTTTATTTTCCGTATGTTCAACCAACTGCTTAATTTAAACTGGTACATATTTCAGACAATACTGGCAGGATTTGTTGCACGTCTCCTGTGGATGGTAACAACATACCTACTTACTCGGGATACTATCAAGATGTTTTTAACAACAAAGGCTGCATGCACATACTACTCAAATCATATATGCCACATAGGGTTCATACTTATAAGCTGAGAGACATTAGGGCATATACAGAGGCATACAGGCAGAGAGACTATGAAAAATTGTTAATACTGATATGCACTATCTTACACCATGAACTGTACAGTGGCTTGTGGAGTACAGATGCATAGGTAGGTGGGTTCTTCTCAGTTCTTACATGTGAACTCTTAGTTTCAGAGATGTGATTTCAAGGAGGTCAAAATGTTGTTAACCTATGATGCAGTATATGGAAATATATTTAAGGTTGAAAACACTGCATCTCCATAATCATTATGAATTCAGTTGTTGTAAATAATTACACAACAGAACAGGAGACACTTAAACATTTATTGTTTGTAGAAATATAATAAACATGTAGTTACATTTATGTAAGCATTACTCTCACATTAAATATGGTAAAACAGTGTGAAAAGTGTATTTTTCTTCTCACATCTAAGATTTCAATTTTAGGCTGAATTTTACACATGATAACTATACAAAACACTACCATAAATTTCTATTGCATTCCATCTATTGTTTTTCTTTCATTGTAGCTGGTGTTAAGGCTTTCTAAAATTGATCAACTGAGTGCTGCAGATTAGCTGAACAGGGACTGTTTCATGAAAATTTTAGATTATGGCTTTACTGAGTTGACAGCAGTGATGTCGAGAATGGAATGCTCAATGAGGCTCTTCCACGGAATTTTATATTATGCCAGAACAATCGGAAAATCAAAGAGCAGGAGGCAAAGATTTGTGGTCTTCAGGCAGGATTAGCAAATGCAAAATTTGAATTATGACAGTTTGAATTTGTAAAAAGAGAAAGGGAACTGCGAAAAAGTGGCAATCAAAACAAGGACAGAGGAAACATTTTCTAGCAAATCCAAAATTCAGCTAAGCACTAGATTTTGCTGGCTACCAGGATTAGAGAAGGAAGAACCTCATACACATGTGAAGGAATCTAAAGCACAGCAAAATGATGCCAGCAAACTTACATTGTTGGAGGAGGGGGAAGGGGAAGAAAAGAAGAAGAAGAAGAAGAAGATGATGATGATTCTTCTGCAAGGTTGTAGTCATGGGAGAGGTTTAGGTCAATGGCTAAAAGAAA
This sequence comes from Schistocerca americana, assembly GCF_021461395.2. Taxonomy (NCBI): domain Eukaryota; kingdom Metazoa; phylum Arthropoda; class Insecta; order Orthoptera; family Acrididae; genus Schistocerca; species Schistocerca americana. The sequence goes on from NC_060126.1 coordinate 192,858,187, forward strand.
CATTAGGTAGAGAGTAATTAATGGGATTAAAGTGTTTGAGGCTAGTAGGTGTTATAATGATACTGTATGTATGTATTAAACCGGGAACCTAGAAACAACGGAGAGGCTTCGACCCGCCATAGCCCTCAGTGGTTCACAACCCCACAACAGGCCACAGCACTCCACCCACCCCACACTGAACCCCGGGTTATTGTGTGGTTCGGCCCCCAGTGGACAGTGTAGGTGATGTATTTTACAAGCAACGTGCCGCCATTGAATTTCTCACTGCAGTTAAAGAAACTGTGTCAAATATACACAAACACTTGTGCAAAGTCTATGGAGCATCTGCTGTCAACAGAAGTACAGTTAGTCACTGGGTAAGGAGGGTGAGGTCATCAGAAGGTGATTCAGCGGAGCTCCACGATATGCAGCAGGCAGGGAGACCATTAACTTCTGTCACATTTGACATGTTGCAGCGAGCCAATGTTGTCATTCATGAGGACTGACCCATTACAACTCAGCAGTTGGTGCTGCATCTGTCAATTAGCAAAGGAAGTGTGAATGCAATTATCTGCACTCTTGGATATTCAAAACTGTGTGCAAGATGGAGCCTGCTGTGTCTAACGGTGGATCACAAATCCCACAGAAAAAACACTTGTTGAGATTTGGTATAACGTTTTGAAGCTTGCAATTATGGTCAAAAAAGAAAAAGGTGCCGAACAAAGTTGCTGTTGCCTTTAATTCACCGAACACAGGGTCAAATCATGACTGGAAAAGTTTGAAAATGTGTTTTAACAATAACAAAACGGCCTAAAAAGCATTCACAGACGACAAGTTGTACTATTTTAATATGAATTTTATGATTACTACGTTTCATCTTCATGTAATTACATGTGCTGCGTAAGCTGCAGCAAAAATGTTATTACAACTTTTCAAGGCTGAAATGCATATAAGTGGAGGCAGTAATTTCGTCAGGTCTATTGCTACAAAAGTGCACAGAAGCTAACTGCTGCCTTGAAGCTACAATTTATTCCTGTTTACAACCCTTACAATGACAACATAGCTTTCCATCCTAAACTCACATGTCGTGGTTTTAATATAGACTTTTTTAAATAAATTTGCTGCATAAAAATTAATTTATAATATTATTTATTACATTCTTGTTCATTTCTTTTTCTGATGCAGATTTAAACAATAGTGAAGGTCGCAGTTAAATCACATCAGTAAACAAGGATACTACTGACTCCAGATGAAAATATTGTTCTCCTGTTGTTTACAAAAACGAAAATAAAGACAAACAAACAAAGTTTTTATGTTGAGCTGGCAACAATGATAATGTAGATGTACAGCACACAATGCACAACTGTGATATAGAACTTAGTGTCAGAATTGCACAAAAAAAAAAAAAAAAAAAAAAAAAAAATTTTTAAATGTAAGATAGCAATTCTACAAAATAAGATTAGAGTGCCTTGAGCTTAAACATACAGTAAAAGAACAGTGCCTTCTCGTCCAACATGAAATGAGAATTGTAACACTGAAATTAGATACAAAAATTAAGGAACTGGAACTAGAAGAAATGGAATGAAAATCAGGGTTTCATACTGACACCTTAAAAATCTATTCCAATTTTGTACTTATTTTTGTGTAAGCAGACAGTTAGTAAATGCCACCCTCAATGCATTGTGACTCCTGTTATCACCGTTTTGCGTTGGTACTGGAATTTTTTCATAGATTATTTTCCTAATGAGCACAGTCTCATCCATTTCAGGTTCCTCATTGATGCACTGACACCTATTTTGCATTGTTTAAGCCAAATGCTGCAGTTATAGTAACTGTCAAGTGATTTAGTTTTGTTCTGAGTCCTAAATTTAACAACTTTGCATTCTGCACGTTAATAAACATTAAACATTAAACATTAAAACATAAAACATAAACATTAAAAAGAAGTGGCAAATCGGGCAGGTGGGAAGGGAACAGAACCAAACTGCGATCAGACCTGGAATTCCGGACTGCATTCCAGGCTGCAACCATTGAGCAACCACCTGATAACTACTGACTGACTTACATATGCTTCCTACTAGTTTTGCATCAACATGCATGTAGCTGTCATGGCAGTTTAAGTCTTGTATTGTAGTTAAAAATTCAATAGAAATTGTGTAGTTAATGCTATTCAAGCCTAGAGAACATTTTTGCAAGAGGTATTCAATTATTACTCGCTACTTTCAAAATTATTGTGCTTAAATTTTCTGTGCAAATATATCGAATATCCCTTTTTTACTCTGCTGCTAAGTGACTATAAAAAGCCTTAAATTGATCACATTAATTAAAGTCATCTCCAAAGAATTGTTACAAGGTCATTTATGTGCACTCGTTAAATATATACTCCATAATTTCCTTACTCTAACCTTACAGACAAAACAATCAGGCTTCTGCAGTGTGAAAGTGGCTTATTCACGTGTTTCCTTAAAATTTGTGTGTTAATAACAACCTCTTTATTATTTATTTTTTAATTTTCTATTTGTATAAAACAAAAGTGACATTTTGTAATGCCACTACGTTATGAATTGACAATTGCAGCTAAACTTGACTTGATCCACAAAATTTTACCAGTCAAAGACGATCCTAGTGCTTAGTGATATAATCTGTGATTAACATTTATACAACACAGATTTTTGAGTTCAGCTTGCACTGAGGTCATTTTCTGTGTTAATCTATGGTCAAACTGCTTGATACAATTGGCCCATAATGAAATAAAAATTAATCTCGCATCACTATCCAAAGTGATGAAGATGACTCTAAAAAGTAAAAGTTCATAAGGGGGTGGATAGTATCTCCAGTAAGGCACAATGTTGTGGTCCCACAATACGTAATGTTCTTAGTCACTTATCTAATGCATCAGTAATTCAGAATGCTTTCCAATATAGATTGAATATATAACTGAATATATATAGCAAGTGAAAGAGAGGAAGAGAGGCTTTTCCCTGTCACTCAGCCAAGATCAAGCCAGCAGCCCCTAATGCGTGTCTATGCAGAGCAGACAGGTTGTAAATAATGTAAAGTGAAATTAAATGTTTATATAATGTTACAACACCTGGCAAGACTATGAGACAGAGCATGATCCAATAATTAGTTTCCTCAAAAATCAAATTTTTTATGAAATTTCAGAAGTGCGTTACACTGAAGACAGAAAGTTATACTTTGGGATTTACATTGTCTTCTATGTAAAAACATACAGTACGCGTTTTTCTGGAGTACTTCTTAACATAACAATTGAATTATTAGGTAAAAACTGATTTTCAGACCGAAAAGTGTAAAAACAAGTTAGTTAATCTACCTCTTCTAATTAAGAGGCAATGCTAAGGTGACAGCACTTTAAGTAATGAATGTAATCATGGAGCTGTACCAACTCTCCAGAAACAGAAAGAAGAGAGACAGTTCAGAAGTCACAGTCTACACTCAGCTCCTTTTGAAAAATTCCAGAAGTCAGAGTTTAAGAGTTATCTATTTGAGAATTTTGTAGACCATAAACACAGCAGATTTGCTCAAAGAAAAATCAGGAACACTGGTAGTCTTCAGCTAACAACACTGTAAATGTTAGCACTTCTGCCCAGACTGGAAGCAATCTATCTGCAGGTGTTCCATTTGGCATCTGCACCGAGAGTATATTAAGACCAATCTCTTCACTCAGGATGTTATTCGATCATCAGTTGTAATGATGTGTCTTGCTCAGTTAAAGAATGTATAGTACCCTTGTTTTGAGGAGTGATTGAGGACATTTTTGAAAGAATAACTTCATTAACAGAAAGAAACTCATTTATAATTTCCCCGGTTGGATATCCATACAACTGCATAAAACCAAATTATCTCTTGTGACATTGTCTCCAATGTGCCTACACATTTCGTCCAAGATCGTGTCCTCTAAGCATCAGATGTTGCTTAAGATGACTGGCGTAATTGTATTTCAATTGAATTAGACATTGCGCTTATAATGTACAACTGTGTGTAAACAAACTTGCATTTTAGGTATTTTGCTTTTTGTGCAAACACTATGTTATAGGAAACTGGTTGACAAGGGGTACAGTTTATTCACCGCTTTAAAGATGAGCAGTTAATCGTATTTCATTTGCAGACAGGATGATAATGAACTTCGAGTGGAAGTCAGCTCTGAACTGTGTCGAACACTGAATATGATACGAAACCTTTAATTAATTGCACAATTATTTCTAATGCATGTGAACTATTACCGGAATATACTACTTTAATGACAGTATACTTTTATTTTTCATTGTAGTTCCTGACTCCTGGGAATTATATTTAGAGTGTTAGAACATTTTATTCAAGTTTTGGTGAGACGAGTTGTGGACTTGTGAACTGGATGTTATATAGGAGGCAGGTTCTCCATCACTCTCTGGCTCTTCGCACAAATAATTTCAAGCTCTTGTAAAAGGCAATGGCATTTAAAAATCACAAAACATGGAAATATTCAACAAAAATAACTAACTACAAACGTTATTAATTTTACCTATCGCCTCACATATGGTGCATCAGCCCGGAAAGTAAACGGGGTTTGAGGTTTTCGGGCACGGAAAGTAAACAGTCAGTCATCGGTATAGAAAGCAAAGACTTGGTAGGCACAAATAGAGTACTGCAACAGAACACATAGAGGCAAGATCCAATGAAAGGGACAGTTTTGTGTTAAGTTCACAAGAGTGAAGTCTGAACAGTGACTGATATCTACATCAACTTCGAACGTGATGGGAAGAAGGAAAAATGTTACTACATTGAGACCACCCACAGAACCGAATGCAGAGGAGAAGATGAGTGGGCATGGAGCTGCATGGGACAGGCTGCTGTGCACGCTCTGGTAGTTTGTGTAACACTACAGTGCAGCATGTTGCATCTGTTGACACGGCTTCCACTAGATGTCGGCAACTTTTGTGTTTCGTGCCAGACAAACAAACACACCCATTAGAGTTCCAAAATGATTTTGAAGATGTGTTGGTAAGTGGCTCACCTGGATGTGAAAAAATTTCTCATTAAAAATCATTTGTTGAGACATACTTTGTGTTAGCCAGCTGATGTTATGATATGATGTAAAACACTTTCAGAGTTCGAATTTGATTTCACAAGATAATATTGGTCCCATAATAAACAAACAATGTATTAACAGGATTTTGAAGTGGTAAAAAGTATATTCCTGGTCATAAGACTATCAAAGAATTCTCTGGGTTTCCCACTTGTCACATTTGACAGAAAGGAATCATTTCTGCACATAAAGATAATGGAGACAGATTCGCTGAATACCTGAAATGGGTAGAGAGAGTGGCTGTTAGCGAACAAGAAATGCACAATAATAAAAGGCTCCCTGATAGAAACGTAAACAACCAAATTAACAGGGTGGTAATGTGAATGTTAGAAGCTTAGAAGTTCAAAATACAAATTCTAATTATCATGAATGAGGTGGAGGAAGAGGAGGTCGGCAGCCACCACATTTTCAAAATAGTGAGGAAGACAGACATGTAGGAAATGTACCACTAAGACAGAAAAGAGACCAGAATGTGTTCTGATCTGAATATATGATTAATGAAAGTAATAGGCCCCATGAGAGAAACTAATTCCCATCCACGAGGAAACTGGTGTTCACCAGGTGGAGTCAATAACACAATAATAAAGCCAATAATTGACAAATAGATGGAAATAGCAAACCAACATACACAGGCGATAACAGGGATGATGCTTCAATAGCAACTGAAGTCCGTTTCATGAAGGAATGTGGCCCTATTTTCAGCCGTTTTGCACATCCCCCTCAATTAACTGCTGGCAGCCAATAAGACTCTTTCTCTTTCTAAGTGGCTAGACATGAATTACAGCCAGATGGCAAGTACCTCTCTCCTACACGCTATAATGTTGCCATACTTTGCAACAACCAAATTATTCATCCGCCGTTGGTGGTGTTTTTTTTTTTTTAAGTATAGCTGTGAATGTGTATCTGTAGATGTGTTATCAAGGTCAGGTGTAGGCAATTAACATCAAGTGCTCCACAAGCAGACAAGGGGGGGGGGGGGGGGGGGGGGGTTATTTACTGCATTTATAACTTTTTCTAATGTGAATTTGAAAGTGGGACTTCTACTGTTGGCATCTTAAGACACAAGAACAGACTGCAGAAGCTTGTGGTGTCAGCAAGATAATTGTAAACGGAAGTGTCAGAGCTGTAGAAACCTTGGGAAAAATTGGTTTCGTATCACTTGGAAAGTATTGAAACCACAGGAAACCTGCCACAAAAATGGAGTGTTTTGACAATGGTGCTTTAAAGGGCTCCGTGTCAATGGTGAATACCTGAGATCACATAAACTTGTTACAATTATGCATGAGAAAATGCATAATGCACAGTGATTACATTTAACTAGAGTCAAACACACCAATATACACGTCTTATACACATTTTTAAAAATTCGAAGGAGTAGAAGCAGTTCTCAAGCAAATATGATGACTTTAGTTTGTGCCTGAAGTTAATTCTGTTGTGTATAACATTTTTTCTTACACAGTAGTACAGTCCAAATTAAAATAAATGACAATTATTACAAGCATTTTCAATGACCTTGTCGTTAGACAACTGTCATTTTGAGAAAAATTGTAGCTGATTTCTTCACAAAGCAATTTCAGCTGTTTTTGCCTTCCGACATCATGTAAACTAAAGCTGGGGAGCAGTGGACGGAAGGTTGTCTAAACGTGAAGTAAGATTTCCCTCATGACAACTGATCGAAATTGGTTTTAAAAGTTATTATTCTCCTCATAGATTTGAACATAAAATAAAATGTACCAGTGAAAAATGAATGGGATTGTTGTGCGCAGCAACACAATTCCGCAATGTGGACTTTGTTTGCCCGCTCTCTGCTGCCATGCGTGTGCAAACCTCATCCCCTCCATCCTCCCCTATCACTCTGCTTCTACGCACGGAAGCACCTTTCTACGTGATACAGGCTATCCCAGTGCTGATAATTTGTTCAAGCACACTGATCATCACCTTCACTGTGTTTTGGAGACACTACAAAAAGTGGCATAAGCTTGAAAAACAAAACACTACAGATAACAGGGAAAAGCTAAATAACTTAATTATACCACGTGGTAATGGAGGTGAAGTAAATGCTTACATTTATGATGATAAAGGAAATCAGGGAGTAGCAAGAATAATAAGGGTTGTAAACCTATTAGCTGTTCTAACTTTCCAAAAGAAGTAGAAGCAGACAATAATTTATGTAGCAGTGATGTGAAGGAACACAGCTGGTCAAAAAATTTAGTTGTTGTGCAACAAATGAAAGTGAAAAAAGTTGTCAAATGTTCTGATTTGAAATTGGTGGGCAAGGTAGGAAAGGCTGCTGAAAATGTGAGTACTGATAACCTGTGAATCTAAGTACAAATGAAATTGCAACTGAAAGAGACTATTTTAGCTAGAGGCAGACTGAGAAAGATTTGCTTGACGAATATCATGAGGCAACTGTACAAAGTAAAATAAGCCACCCTATAACAGAATTCAATATTTCAGGCTTGATAGTGTGCTGTCTTCTTGATAGTAGCAGTGAAGCAAGAGCATTGTCCAAAGCATTCTTTGATTCTGTTCCTAACAGGGATAAGTTAACTGTAATGAGATAATCTAGTTTATGAACAGTAGGTGTTATTGGAAAAGTACTATACTAGTAAAGCAAGAAGCTTTGATACAATACATATATGGGAAGTAATTATAGATCATCCTCATTTAATTGTCTCAGGTATAAGTGTGAATATGTTAATTGGCACTAATTTCTTATCAAACTACCAAGAAAAGATTGATTTTTATCAGAGTCAATCAGTGTTAACTTTGTCAAATTCTGATGTAATTACAGTGCCATTATGGCGATGGAACATATGGGATACTTGGAGGACAATACCAACTTCAATGGAAATATGCAGGAGGCTAAAAAGGAAGAAAACTGTATTCCATAGGAGATAGAGGCTAAAATACAGTCAATCAAACAAATTTACAGTGAGCTTGGGGCAAAATAAAGGAAAGTATTAACCAATCATTGCACTGGATTTTTGAATAAGCCTGGTAAAAGCTACGAGTGTCATTTAAATGTAAAACCTGGGCAAATATTTTTCAAAAAACCATACCAGATACTGCTAGACAAAAAGCAGTCAATGCATGCTAGATCTGCTTGGGGGGAGGGGGGAGTGACTGAACAAGTTATTAGTAATTGAATAATTCCCTTGTTGCAGTACCTAAGCATGACAAAAGTGTCAGTTTGGTATTGGATGGCCATACTGGTTACATGTAATTGTAATGACAGACACAGCGACTGACCTCAAAATATGGGCAAGTTACTACGTTAACGACCTTGAACGACTAGGATATTCATATTCATATGTACATTAGTATGTTCTGCAGAAATGATTAGCATTACAGTCACCTCAGTTCAGGATGTGTCCTGTTGCCTAGTGGGCACAGGGTCTGCCATGGGCCCTGATAACGTGTTCCATGCATCATGGTGTCAACACGTATAAGAATTGAATTGCACCATGTAGTAAAGCCAGCCATGCTGCATTCACCTGGTTCCAAAGTTCATCTGTGGTCACAGCGCTGCACGAGTCATTTCACTATATCCTACATATTTTCAATGAGTCTTTTTGATGGTGACAAATCTGGTGATCTGGCAGGCCAGGGCAAAAGGCTGACAGCTGCAACACCAAGAAAGCACGTCTTCACGCCGCAACATGTGGTTGTGCATTGTCTTGCTGAAAAATGGCATCTGGGGTGTCATGCAAAAAGGATGTGGCTATGGGTTGCAGGACATCATTCACATAGGTCCACTGGTCACAATACCCTGGACAAGCACCAACTGGGATTTGTGGTTGTGCCCAAGAGCACCCCACACCATAAAGCCTTGATTTAGTGCTGTATGCCTTGTGCAAATGCAGTCACTGGATGCCGCTCCTCATCTGTGGCGAAGAACAGTGTGGTCATAATTTTCAAACTGGATTCATCCGAAAACACTATCTGATGGCATTCCTGTCCCCGGTGATATCATTCCATACACCATTCCCTCTAGCACTTTTCTGCACATTTATCAAAGGTAGGCAGAGAAGCAGATGACCCACATGTAACCCATGCCAAAATAAACGGCGATAAACTGTCAGCCCTGATAAAGTATGATACGGTGCAATGTTCCACTGTTGCACCACGGACGAGGACGACGCAGATCTGTCCTGCACTGCCATTCGGATGAGGTGTCAATCTTCTCTGAGGTGATGTAGGTGGTACAACCTGACTTACCTTGTCATGTTTTATGGCGTTCCATAAACCGTTCTGCACATGCCTGTTGCACTGCCAAACACTTTGTTCCATATGACCAGCAGTTTCCTGGATGGATGCTTCACATTTTCTTAAGCCAATAATGTGCCCTCTTTGAAACTCACTGACTGATGGTATTGTTTGTGCATACATTTGCGAGGCATCTTGCATATTTGTTCATGTCCCACCAGTCCATTATCTTTGGTTTATAGTGCCAACGAGAGCAACAAGCACATTTTACAGGTACGTGGTGTTGCATCATGATATCAATGTTGACCTTGAACCCTCGAACACACAATATTTTATACATAATCATTATGTACACAATATCACACATGATAACATTTTACATTTCATAGCCATATACTTTTCTTCTACATGATTATATACATTTTTTTTTTCAATTACAATTCTTTGTAATCTCTTAAACAGGCTTCTGCTTACAGTCTTTCTACTGTTTCCTTACTCTATTCTGTTTAGACGTGAGCATTTGTTCATGATTTAGTAAGCTTGACTAGTATTTAGGAATCGTGAGACTTTTTCTTTATTTCCAATCATAAACTTCAGGTGTTCATGACACTTTATTATTCTATTTTCTGTTCTCATTCTTTGTACTAGTTTGTAGCTTGTAGTCTGGAGGAACTATGGGTGAAATGAAAGTGTCCTTTTGACACTCATTTATTTATATGAAACATAATAATGCTAGTTTTGTATAGAATTCATACTTTCCAGAATAATTCCTATAAAATGTGTGACTTCTGTCACGATACTGTCCCTTTAGCCTAGGATTAGTACCTATACCTTGCTTGTGGGTTAACATGAGAGCACTTCCTCCTTCCATTATGGTAGGTATGTCCCTTTATAAAACATTCCCATTTTTAGGCCACAGGTCGTCCTCTCTCCACGTATGTATGCCTACCCTTTATACTTAGTAAATGCTGGGTATGCCCCCTCATTCTGCACTCTGTCTGAGTAGGCCTCACAGTTTACTACCCTAGTATACGTTTCTACGTATACTCTAATTAAGTGTTGTTTGGTAAAGCTACAAATCTACTCTGCACTTCGCATTCACTTCTTAATATATGATTTAATCCCTAGAGTCCTCCTCTACTTCTCAACTTCTATACTCTTTGTAGATACTATGTCTACCTATAATTCAAGTCCTATTATCCTACTATTCATTAATTTCACAGTATTTATTATACTGACTTATCTCATAGTTCTTAAATGTATAAAGGGTGGTCCATTGATCGTAACCGGGCCAAATATCTCACGAAATAAGCGTCAAATGAAAAAACTACAAAGAACGAAACTTGTCTAGCTTGAAGGGGGAAAACCAGATGGTGCTGTGATTGGCCTGCTAGATGGTGCTGCCATAGGTCAAACGGATATCAACTGAGTTTTTTTTAAATAGGAAACCCCATTTTTTATTACATATTTGTGTAGTACATAAAGAAATATAAATGTTTTAGTTGGACCACTTTTTTCGCTTTGTGATAGATGGCACTGCAATAGTCACAAACATATGGCTCACAATTGTAGATGAACAGTTGGTAACAGGTAGGTTTTTTAAATTAAAATACAGAACATAGGTACGTTTGAACATTTTATTTCGGTTGTTACAATGTGATACGTGTACCTTCGTGACCTTCTCATTTCTGAGAACACATGCTGTTACAGTGTGATTACCTGTAAGTACCACATTAATGCAATAAATGCTCAAAATTGTGTCCATCAACCTCAATGCATTTGGCAATACGTGTATCGACATTCCTCTCAACAGTGAGTAGTTCGCCTTCCGTAATGTTTGCACATGAACTGACAATGCGCCGACGCATGTTGTCAGGTGTTGTCGGTGGATCACGATAGCAAATATTCTTCAACTTTCCCCACAGAAAGAAATCCGAGGACGTCAGATCCGGTGAACGTGCAGGCCATGGTATGGTGCTTCGATGACCAATCCACCTGTCATGAAATATGCTATTCAACCCACTTCAACCGCATGCGAGCTATGTGCCGAACATCCATCATGTTGGAAGTACATCGCCATTCTGTCATGCAGTGAAACATCTTGTAGTAACATCGGTAGAACATTATGTATAAATCAGCATACATTGCACCATTTTGATTGCCATCGATAAAATGGGGACCAATTATCCTTCCTCCCATAACGCCACACCATACATTAACCCACCAAGGTCGCTGATGTTCCACTTGTCGCAGCCATCGTGGATTTTCTGTTGCCCAATAGTGCATATTATGCCGGTTTACATTACCGTTGTTGGTGAATGACGCTTCATCGCTAAATAGAATGCCTGCAAAAAATCTGTCATTGTCCCGTAATTTCTCTTGTGCCCAGTGGCTGTACATGACGTTCAAAGTCATTGCCATGCAATTCCTGGTGAATAGAAGTATGGTGTGGGTGCAATCGATGTTGATGTAGCATTCTCAATGCCGACGTTTTTGAGATTCCCGATTCTCGCGCAATTTGTCTGCTACTGATGTGCGGATTAGCCACGACAGCAGTTAAAACACCTACTTGGGCATCATCATTTGTTACAGGTCATGGTTGATGTTTCGCATGTGGCTAAACACTTCCTGTTTCCTTAAATAATGTAACTATCCGGCAAACGGTCTGGACACTTGGATTATGTTGTCCAGGATACCGAGCATCATACATAGCCCACACCCATTGGGCATTTTGATCACAATAGCCATACATCAACACGATATCAACCTTTTCCGCAATTGGTAATCAGTCCATTTTAACACAGGTAATGTATCACGAAGCAAATACCGCCCATACTGGCGGAATGTTATGTGATACCACGTACTTATATGTTTGTGACTATTACAGCACCATCAATCACAAAGCGAAAAAAGTGGTCCAATTAAAACATTCATATTTCTTTACATACTACACGAATATGTAATAAAAAATAGAAGTAAATGAATATGAAAAGAGGGAAAAAATAGATAGGTCCTCAAATGAGAAGTAAGAAAGGAAACAAATAGAAATGTTGCTAAGATCTAAGAAGAGAAAGAACATAGCCCCAAAGAGAGGAAATCCTTTCCACCCTCCTCCCCCAGCATCCCTACTTCGTAGGTACTTGAGTGAGAAGCTGGAGGAGGTTTGGTGTTAAATCGTCTCCTACAGAATGGGCATTCTCACCTTCACCCTTCAGGTCCCCGAAAAAATCTTAGCAACCCTATGGAAACAGCAAATGGTGAAGAATCAGGCACACTTGTTTGTGAGGGTTGTTTGAAAGGTGTGGTGTGTGTTTTGTGTTAGTCATGATTTGTGTGTTCTCGTAAACCACGCTGTTATCCACAATAGCCACCCATTTCCACAACTGATACAAACCCTCCCATCTACATCACATCTCATAAAAGGTATGAAATATTTTAGGCAAAATAGATAGTATATCCACTATAGTACAATAATTATTTAAATTAGTCACAAAATATTATGTTTTCCATAAATATAATATTCCATTCAGTTTATTTTGTCTAGAGATCACCTTTCATCTGTGGTTCTCTTAAGCCTGTCCCTAGGTTATAGTCATATCCCATTTCCTAGGAATCAGATTATAGGATAGTTTAAGAATTCAGAAGTAGGTGACAGAGTAGTTTAAGATTTGAAGGGATTGGTGCAGAAAAGCTACTTTGGAAGAAACAACGAAAACAACTCGGGATCCGATGATTGTCACTCTGCCTGTTAACTCAGAATGTTAATGTCCCTGGGTGATAGATGACTCGGCCCGGGTCCCATGGATCTGATATTAACTTCACTTGAGCATGTGTAGACCAGTACTTCTCATTAAATTTTGTTTGAATGACTCCCCACTGAGAAAAGTTCTCAATATTTACAGTAACCCATTCTGAGGCTTCCCCTGAAAGGTACCCCACAGCAAATTCAATTTTCTTAGAATCTTCCTAGTTCTTTGGCAAAGCTTGATTGAATTTATTCAAAAAATGAGTTGGATGTACACCCCCGTCTGGCTTAAACTTGAAGAATTGTCTCGATAATCCCGAATTCGCTCCCCATTGTAAGACAGTAACTACTTCACTAGTTAACACAACATTAGGTGAAGTTGTGCATTTTTCCACTTTGTCCTAGATAAGTTTGAATTTTTTCCAAAAGTTATCTACAACTTTTCGTGTATCTGAAAGGTTCGGAAGAAACAGTAGGCGATATGTTCCCGGAGGTTACTCTCGCGGCAACTTTTCCACCTATCATTTTCTCCACTTGTTCCTTCAAACTACTTACATTTATAATGTATGAGTTTGCTAGTTTCTCTTTGAAGTTTCTTTCTACTTTATCTACTCGTGTATTAACGCCTGGAATTTGCAATTGGATTACTGGCATTAACTTATCTTGCTTGTCGATGCACTCTTTTAAAGCATGCAACCCCTGCTTTCCAGCATCAAACTTAACATTACATACGTTTTCAAATGATACTAATCAATATCAATTTCTAATTTCTTTGTCAAACCACGGATTTGATCATTCTGTTTCTGACTAAAGTCAGTGAGCAGTTGATTTACATGGAGGTTTAAAGAGTTAGTTACTTCATTCTTTAATTCTAATTTCAAATCCTCTACTTTAGTATTTAAATCATTAAATTCAGTCTTTAAAGTCCCCATGCTTTTGCATAAACTACTAAATTCTTTGTTTTGCGATTTTACTTTGGCATTTAGCAAATTTAACTGAGAATTTACTGACCTAGTTCCTTCTTTAGAGTTTCATTCTGAGCATTAGAAGCTTCATTTAGTTCCTTTCTTAAAGCCACTGAATATGCACTCTGTGCATCCAGTTTAGCATTTTGAGCTTTGATTAGGTTTACTAGCTCAGACCAGTCTGGCATTTCTCTACTGCCTCTCATAGCCACAGCTGGTTCTCAAGGTTTTTCCTTTTTTTTTTTCCCCGATTTGTTCTAAGTTATCCATATTCTTACTAACTTTAGACATGGTAATCATTTAAAAAAAAAACACTTCTGAGTATAATAACTACCGTAATAATGCACATTCAAGGGCTAAAACCACATTGTACTTATACAATACAGTTGTGTTTTACGCTCACCTGGCGTAAAATTTGGGCTGCGTCAATGAGGGGACATGTAATGAACACCGGTGAACAGCAACTGGTGCTGTGGTGTCGGTTGATGGTTTCCACCTTTGGTGAGCGAATGTGGAAGTAGGTCAGCACCGGTGAAGAGCAACTGGTGCCGGTGGCGTCGGATGTTGGTTTCTGCGTCTGTGCGCCCACAATGTGCGAGAGCTGTACACTCCCCACACCAGATCATCTCAGTCGAATTCTTCTTGACGTATCTCTTCTTAGTCTAATACGTCGAGATGATCTCTCCGTTCTTTCGACATTATTACTTTCTTACGTCTTCCCTTTTTTTTTTGCATTTACTAATTTTCACAATTTGAATTTCTAGGCAGAATCCAATTCCATGGACTGGTTCTTTTGTTTTGTTATGCTCGGTTGCTATGGCAACACATATCATCTTCTTATCTTGTTTTTGTCTCAAAATTCCTGATTTCTTCTGTCCTTTCACACAGGTCATCACGTTCTAATGCTTTAGATGACTAAGAGTGAGTGAAGTATATGTGCAAACTTCCCACATCTCTTATACGAATTGACTTACTTGGTGTACACAGCCGATCTTCTTCCCTTGATAGCCGGCTTTTGGAATCCCTATAAACTACTTCTCCGAAGAATGATGCTAGGAACCTTAAGGACTCTCACTCTCTCTCTCTCTCTCTCTCTCTCTCTCTCTCTACTTGCAAAATAATTAGGTACTCGAAGAATACTTTTCAACAACTATCAGTATATTTGAGCTTCATAAAGAACAAAATTCATGCTTCGCATATAAACATTTGACTTCTTGTACGTCACTCGTATCATCTCACATTAGAAAGAGATTTAAGTACATTTTAGAAAAGAGTTGGCTTAACAACCATAACTCTATTACAAACAAATCACAAAAAAAGTCTTGCCTCCAGCAAGTCCAATATAAGAGGTTTTTTCCAGAATTCCGAATCTCAAATGCTCGTGTTATTTATAACAATGGTCACTGATACGATTAACACACAATAACCTAGAAGTTCCATAGTTCTTCCTCACTCTTTCCCTATGACTTCCATGGATCGACCGACAAGTACTTGTCGGTGCTGTTCAACAGCCGCGTCTACAGTCTTCTCACGACAAACTTCAAACCTTCACACACAAACATGCAACGCGCAGTACGTAGGATTCTATCATCCCACTCTCACATCTAAAATATCGTGTGTTCGAGACGGTAGAAGGCTGAGTGGTTCTAGAATTTACGCCAATATTCTAGAAACACTACAACCCATAGACCAACATGGTTCAAATGTTAATCACGTTTGCAGAACATACTAATGTACAAGTCCTGTGACTATGAATGTCCTACCTCTAGTCATTCCAGGTGTTCTGTTTTTTTCTGAACAGAGTGTAATACATGGATACTGGAATTTCAGTAAACAATCTCTTACATATACAATAATTTCATACAAGAGAGTCTGCTATCCATATAGAGTAGCCACACTTGGATTAAATATTTGTGTGTGTGCATTTTAAGAGTGATGGCATATGTACTGGGGAAAATTGCTAGAGCACGTGACAGTTTACATAGGCAATATACTGCTGGCAAATCCCGAATGGGAAGAACACCTTAGTCTACTAGAAGCTACAGAAAAGGGAAGCAGGGAGTTAAAGTTAGGAAAGACTGAATGCATAAGAGATATATTTCTTGGGCCATGAAATGAAATTATCAGGGAAGGTATATAACCAGATCCTTCAAAGTTGGAATTTTTTGAGACGTTCAAGATGCCTGCAAACAAAAAGCAGCTCACATCTACATTTGGATTATTCGTGTTATACAGGTGTGTGTGTGTGTGTGTGTGTGTGTGTGTGTGTAATTATTGAAAAAGGATGCGCTACGGGGTTTGAAATAAACAATGCCAAACCGCTTCAGACGAACTGAAAAATTGTTTAATAAATAGTCTGATATTGCTTCATCATTATTTTGGAATGCCATTTTGTATGTCAGTTGATGCAAATGGGTATGAACTAGCAGTGGAGGTCTTACAGATGGAAACAGAACTAGATAAAGAAGAACACAAAATGATCACATTTGCAGCGCTTCCCTGCAACATGTAGACAATACTTTTGGTATTCCTGGATTAGGGGCTTAACCTATAGCATTTGGTAAGCAGAAGTTTGAACACTACTTATAAGGTCACAAAATGATAATACATAGTGACCACAAGGCTCTTACATTCTTAAAGTGTTGCAAGTAGAGACATACAAAACTAACAAAGTGGGCCATGTACGTTCAGCAGTTTGACCTTGAAATTAGACATATACAAGGCAAGGGCAATCTGGCAGGTGGTGGATTCTCGAGAACTGCTGGAATGTGGAAAAAATCAGAAATTCCTTTGACAGAGAAGGAACACGTGTTTGCTATGCATGAGGTCAAGGATGAAAGTCCATAAAGAAAATCTTTAAGAACATAAGGACAGAATACATTAAGTTGCAGGCAGGCACAATAAAATGTCACTTACATGAAAACTTTCAGCTACAGCCTTCATTAGAAAAAGAAAGAAAAACACACACCATTCATTCACACAAGCAAGCACACCTCACGCACAAATGATCACTAACCCCAGCAGCTCAGACCAAAATGCAACTTTCAAGTGGAATAGAACCAGCAATCTGTAGGAGGCGAGAAGGACAAGGGATAGCAGCGTACGGGTGGGCTATCCCTTCCCCTGCTCTTCCCCCTCCATTCCACATGACAGCTGCATTCTGGAACAAGCTGCCAGAATTGGCAGATGTATGTATGTGTGTGTGTGTGTGGGGGGGGGGGGGGGGTTTATGTTTGGTTGTGTGAATAAATGGGGTGTGTTTTGCTTCCTTTCTTTGATGAACGCTGTGGCCGAAAGCTTATCTGCAAGTGTCTTAATTGTGGTCTTCACCTTAACATGTCACCTTTACAGTAAGTAGCAATCCATCTTTTCCTAAACAATTGATGTTGCAACAAGAAGTTTCCATTGTTTGATTAAGGAGAGAACAGAATAATGATGATCAGATGAAACTAGGGAAGAGTTACTCTGGGGATCCCAGTGACACTGAGGTAGCCCATTTGCATGGCCGACATGATGGAATTTTATTCTGGAGATGAAAACTAGATTCAATAGAATGGAAGCTATGTTTCCCATTTCAGCATGTCGATTTTCTGAGCTATTATGTACATTTACAATATGGGCATTATGAAACTAAGAAATGCTTCACCAAACTAAGTAAAAAGGTGATTTTTGTTGCAGAGTAGCAAAGAGGCTGGCATTCTGTGTTACGTCAGAAGGTGTATGCAATAAATAACAAAGTACACTGTAAAAACAAGTGAGCCCTTAGAATTAAACAGGTTTGATTGGCCCCTGGCCCACCTTTAGAGGAGGGCAAAATCATATTTTGTGTTTATTGATGGTATTAATGAACATGTCAAACTTTATTCAATAAAAAGAGCTAATTCCAGAATATGGCAGACAAGCTGAAAAAGGACTATTCCACACAAAGTGCCAAGTCTAGAAGTCTCTTACTGGATACTGCTAGGCAACTTGTACCAGATAAATTGAAAACTTGTTTAGAAAAAGCAGGGATTCAGCATGTAAGAATCCTGCCATATTTCTCTCAAGGAAGTACGAGAAAGAGGATTCTGTGCGAGTTATATTTATTATGTTGAACCTATTGTGCAAGACAGCATTCAACATGGGCAGATATCAGAAACTTTGAAGAAATCATCAACAACTCTTAACACGATGTAAAAGGATTTCTCCTTGTGAACTAATATTTAGTCAGAAACAGTATAATATCATTTCAAGCATGGTTGATTTTCCAGTTCTAACTAAGATCTCCCTACATGAAAGAAAATACAGGCAAGAAGAAACATGTGTGAAAGAGCACAGGACAGAGAAAGATGCCATGCTGCAAAATCTGTCCACACCCAGTTTTAGTATCGTTAGTTGAGACCAAAGAGAAATCCAACAAAACTGCAGCAGAAACTAAGAAATTTATGCTTGTATACCAAGGAGCATTTAGAATAATAGGTAATCCGCAAGCAACATGCAGATGCTTATCGACTCGAGTATCCAAAGAACAAGAAATAGTTGGTCCTTTGTAACACTGTGTATCTGAAGAAATTTGTAGACAGCAGCATTTAGAATCTGTAGTGAATCTGCCACTCTTTAGTGGATACAAAGTTCAGCATACTGCATAGTCCCAGCTGAGTGAAAACTAATTTACACTTTCTTGTTTCATTCCTTCCTCTCTTATACCTGCAGTGAGTAAGAAAAATATGCTTTCATGTATGTATCCAAGGTATTACTGGGTAAGAATCTTCATTGTATAGGAATAATTTACTGATTTTGAGGTTCATGATGGGTGACATAGCAAACACGAGAGAAGAGTATGGATTAATGGATTTAAGATTATTGTTAAAATTCTGTAAATTCAGGCTAAGAATAGAAAAGATAATAGTAAACATGGATTGTAAAATCTGAAAATAAAGATTATCAGAAAGTACATAAATAACTTGCACACAAAATTGTGAAAGCTGAAATTTTCATAAATCTATGGGAATCAAGTCAAGTCAAATTTAATTTGTCATGAAAGTTTCATATCAGTGCACGGTCTGCTGTATGAGTGAAAATTTCATTCCCCAGGCTGTGACTAAGCCATGTCTCCGCATTTATCCTTTCTTCCAGGAGTGCTAGCTCTGCAAGGTCTGCCGGAGAGCTTCTGTGAAGTTGGGAAGATAGGAGGCAAGGTACCGGCAAAATTGGAGATGTGAGGACAGATCGTGAGTCGTGCTTGGGTAGTTCAGTTGGTAGAGCACTTGCCCATGAAAGGCAAAGGCCCCAAGTTTGAGTCTCGGTCCAGCACATTATTTTAATATGTTAGGAAGTTTCAAATCTGTATAAGTTGTATTTTAAATTGTGTATAGTTTAAAGGGAGTAATGAGCTTGTGCTATATAGACACAAGCAAAAGCATTTTGGTTATTACAGTAGACTCAACTATCTGGCCTACGTAATATCCCAATAACATTTCTCCATGATAAAATGAGGATTTTATTGTGTGTACAGTACTTTTCCACAGCTTTAGCACATGGGCACCAGCTACAATGTTGTGTAGCCTTTTAAAGCATTTTATGTATCACTTATGCTTCTAGCCCATCTGGATTCACAATCAGAAAGTACATTGTTACGACTCAACAAATTGCCAGTACCACTCTTCAACAAATGATACTTACAACCCATCTTCCAGTGTTCACAAACAACAATGAACACAGGTAGAGAGCAGTTATGCTGGCAATCCTGATCTTTGTTTCTTCAGTAGAATATCATATGTCCGAAGTGAATGGATTATTAATTAGTTTTGCACAGTCCTTTTTGTTTCAATTAAGAATCCAAAATGGGTGAGGAAAAAAAAAAGCTTGCAGTGCTACGGACCAGAAACTGTGTGCAGTAATATGACTGGATTCTGGGCTAGCAGCCAAAACTACTGCTGTGAAGTTAGGAGTAGGAAACTGAGAAGGGCATTTCTGACAAACGGTTACACAACTGCACTGAGAATGGTTTAAATTACAAGATGCTCCCTATGAAAACGCTTGCTTCAACAAAGGAAGCTGTAGCACCCAGATGTTACAAAAGAAATGAATGAGCTACCACATTCTCTTGTAGTAATCCAACTGTCAAACACAAGCTTAAACTTACATTAATACAGAAATCATGAAAACCTAGAGCTTTAAAATGCCTGAAAAATCAGGAATCACAGCTCTTACATAATACTCATCATCAAAATAAAGCACTGATGAATTCAGAAATCTTTAAAACCTGATCCCAAAATGAATTCGTACCAGATGTAGAGAAATATTTGAAAAACAACAGTTTGCCAGGGAAAGTTCTGCTGTTTCTTGATAATGCATCCACATCCTGCCAATGTGAATTCACAGTGGAGATATCAAACCATTTTTACCACCAAATTTGACTGCTCTTTCTCAAATGATGGACCAGAATATTCCTGAACTGATGAATTAGTAGTATTGCTACCATCACCTCAGTTTATTGACACCAGCAACTGCAACTACTACTACTACTACTACTACTACTACTACTACCACCAATAATAATAATAATAATAATAATAATAATTATTATTATTATTATTATGTGGTGGTTCGCCGAAGTGTGGGATGAGATTTCGAGCATATCACTTGTAAGGCACTGAAAGATTCTTTTAGATAATGAAGGTGGGAATTTTAACTTTGAATCCATGTGTGAAACTGAAGTCAAAGATGAGAACGATGCTATCATTTAGTTGCTCAAAAATATACAAGGCCATGAGGATGTCAATGCAGAGGACGTTACAGAATGGATGGCAAATGGTGAAGTTGATAAACAAACTGACAACAATATTGTGGAAATGGTAAGGCATGGGGTGTGTAATGCAAGAGGGGGAGGCAAACTTAGATGACAGGAGAAATCTCATCCCACATTTGGAAGAACTGAAAACAAATGAAGCAGCACTACAGTACACCAGGGAGTACGAGGAAACAACACCAATCCCCTGTTATCATCTGTGGAGGGATACTGTAGCATGGAAGAGGGTGAAAGGAGGGAAACAGTCATCTATGAAAGACTGTCATTTTTTTGCTAGGCATGGCTTTTTGCACGTGTTGTTATATGTCCAAAATTTCCAATGCAGATCATTTTATATTTCCTGTAAGAGTTTTTGAAGAATGCAATTTTTGAACTTATAACTGGCATGTATCATGTGAGAAGTCATAAAAAGTTAATATAACTGGGTTTTGGTAAAAAAGGGTGTTTTGAATGATATGAATAGAGTCAGAAGAGAGAATTTATAGGACCCTGGTCTATTCCACTTGACCTGCCACATTAAGTCAGATAGTTGAGCATCTACTGTATCTGAAAGAGATTTGAGGAAGTGGTGAGATGCTCATGCCAGAATTTTGTGTAAAGAGGTCAGTAGGCCAACATAAGCAAAATGAAAACAGGTCATGGAATGACGTATTCAATGGAGAAATGAGATGTAATGAGGTCAGTAGGCTGGCATAATCCGTTGAGAAATGTAAATGGAGAGGTGATTTGCATTTATTTACCTCATGTCACAAGAAACGATTTTAGAAGGTCTTTTGGGACAAAACTGCTTAGCTCATTGGTCCCTAAGCTTACGCACTCCTTACTCTAAGTTAAACAAAGGACAACACACGCACACCCATGCTCAAGGGAGGACTAAAACCTCCGATGGGGAGAGCTGCGTGGACCGTGACAAGATGCCTCAGACCACGCAGCAAACTACTTTAAAACCATGTATAGTTGCTGTAAGGCAATTGGTCAATTAAGATGTAGGAATTGACAAACATGGACAAGAATATGTACAGATAAAATGGTTTAAGGAATGCAGTTTATTGAGAAAGGAAAATGTAATAGATAAGGCTTATGGTAAATTTAACTAAAATGCAAAGTAATTGCTGTCAGAGGAATAACTATCATATTAAACTAACCATACCAGAGAAGGAAAGTTGCTACTCACCATATAGTGGAGATGCTGAGTCGTGATAGGCACAACAAAAAGATTCACACAATTATAGCTTTCGACCATTAAGGCCCTTGGCAGCAGTGTACACACACACACACACACACACACACACACACACACACACACACACACACACACACACGTCTGCAGTCTCAGAGAGCTGAAACCACACTGCAAGGAGCAGCGCCAGTGCATGATGGGAGTAGCAACAGGGTGGGGGTAAGGAGGAGGCTGAGGTGGGGAGGGGGAGGGATAGTATTGTGGGAGTGGTGGACAGTGAAATGTTGCAGTTTAGACAGAGGGCAGGAGAGAAGGTGCGGAGGGAAAAGGGGGTAAGTAGCGGAAAGGAGAGAAATAAGAAGAAACTAAAAGACTGGGTGTGGCGTTAAAAAGGCGGCTTTGAAGTGCTGGCATGGGAACATGAAGGGGTCTGGACGGGTGAGGACAGTGACTAACGAAGGTTGAGGCCAGGAGGGTTATGGGAACGTAGGATGTATTGCAGGGAAGTTATCACCTGTGCAATTCAGAAAAGCTGGTGTTGGTGGGAAGGATCCATATGTCACAGGCTGTGAAGCAAAGATGAGGGATATCATGTTTGGTAGTGTGTTCAGCAACAGAGTGGCCCATTTGTTTCTTGGCCACAGTTTGTTGGTGTCCATTCATGCGGACAGACAGCTTGCTGGTTGTCATGCCTACCAAGAAAGCAGCACAGTGGTTGCAGCTTAGCTTCTAAATCACGTGACTAGTTTCACAGGTAGCCCTGCCTTTGATGGGATAGGTGATGTTAGTGACCGGACTGGAGTAGGTGGTGGTAGGAGGATGTATGGGACATGTCTTGCATCTAGGTCTATTACAGGGGTATGAGCCATGAGGTACGGGATTGGGAGCAGGGGTTGTGTAACGATGGACGAGTATATTGTGTAGGTTTAGTGGACAGCGGAATACCATGGCAGGAGGGGTGGGAAGGATAGTGGGCAGGACGTTTCTCATTTCAGGGGACGGTGAGAGGTAATCGAAACCCTGGCGGAGAATGTAATTCAGTTGCTCCAGTCCCAGATGGTACTGAGTTATGAGGGGAATGCCTCTCTGTGGCTGTAGTGTGTAGGGACTTTGGGAGGTGGTGGGAGACTGGAAAGATAAGGCACGGGAGACTTGTTGCTGTACAAGGACAGGTGGATAATTACTGTCAGTGAAGGCTTCAGTGAGACCCACAGCATATCTTATCTTTCCAGTCTCCCACAACCTCCCAAAGTCCCACACTCCAGCCACAGAGAGGCATTCCCCTCGTAACTCAGTACTATCCGGGACTGGAGCAACTGAATTACATTCTCCGCCATGGTTTCGATTATCTTTCGTCGTGTCCTTTAATGAGGAATGTCCTGCCCACTATCCTTCCCACCCCTCCTACATACACAATATATTTGTCCATCCTTACACAACCCCTGCCCCCAATCCCTTACCTCATGGCTCATACTCCTGTAATAGACCTAGATCCAAGACCTGTCCCATACATCCTCCTACCACCACCTACTCCAGTCCGGTCACTAACATCACCTATCCCATCAAAGGAAGGGCTATCTGTGAAACTTGTCATGTGATTTACAAGCTAAGCTGCAACCACTGTGCTGCATTCTATGTAGGCATGACAACCAACAAGCTGTCTGTCCACATGAACGGCCACAGACAAACTGGCCAAAAAACAAGTGGACCACCCTGTTCCTGAAGACGCTGCTGAAGATGATATCCCTCATCTCAATGACTGCTTCACAGCCTGTGCCATATGGATCCTTCCTACCAACACCAGCTTTTCTGAACTGCGCTGGTGGGAACTTTCCCTGCAATACATCCTACGTTCCCATAACCCTCCTGGCCTCAACCTTCGTTAGTCACTGTCCTCACCCATTCAGCCCCCTCCCTGTTCCCATTCCAGCACTACACAGCCGTCATTTCACCGCCACACCCAGTCTTTTAATTTCTCTTTTTTCCGCTACTTACCCCCTCCCCCCTCCGCACCTTCTCTCCTGCCCTCTGACTAAACTGCAACACTTGACTGTCCGCCACTCCCACCATACTATCCCTCCCGACCCTAGCCTCCTCCTTACCCCGACCCTGTAGCCACGCCCATCATGCACTTGTGCTGCTGCTCACAGTGTGGTTTCAGCTCTCTGAGACTCCAGACATGTGCAAGTTGCATTTTTGTGTGTGTGTGTGTAGGTGTGTGTGTGTGTGTGTGTGTGTGTGTGTGTGTGTGTGTGTGTGTGTGTGTGTGTGTGTGTGTGTATCTTTTTGTTGTGCCTATCACAACTCAGCATCTCCGCTATGTGGTGAGTAGCAACTTTCCTTCTGTGGTATTGTTACATTGCATTCTGGATTTTCCATTTTTTGATATTAAACTACCCCATATTTTAATTAAGCCACCCTAAGGTACAAACTCATTGAAGTTGCACAACTTAATGAGGCAAAGAAATCACTACAGCAATAATATTATGTTAGTGCATAAGTTTGTAGAGCTTCTGTACTGTGTGCTGGTATTCTGGTTGCTATGAGTTTATTTACTGAATGTCATTTTTATTTTTAGTTCAATGTTGCTATTTGAGTATACATACTGTCATTTTGTCATTTGGAGTAGTGAGTGCAGTTGTGGATGTTAGAAAATGGAGTGCCAAGAGGAAAAATCTGAACATTTGTGACATATTCTTCTGTTTGAGTTCAATAGAAGGGTGACAGCAGTGGAGGCAACCAGAAACATTTGGGCTATGTATGGATATAATGCCATTAGACAGAGCGTCGCAAGGAAATGGTTTTCTCATTTTAAGGAGGATGCTTTTGACATTAGTGACATCCCAAATTCAGGATGACCTTCAGGGTTTGATGAAGACCATATAAATGCAACAATCCACAACAGTTGTGCTCATGAACTGGCAAATGTGATGAACTGTGATCATTCCACCATTGTGCAACATTTGTATGCAATAGGAAAGGTTTAGAAATCAGGTGATGGGTACCACATGCTCTAAGTCTTAATCACAAAAATTAGGGGATGGCCATATGTTCAGCTCTGTTTTCTCGTCATCAATTGGCTCACGAACAACATTGACCATTACTATCTTCTATTGTTACTGGTGACAAAAAAATGATGTCTATACACTAACAAGGGACAAACAGTAAAGGCTGAGGACACAGCAGCAACTCCCCACATAAAGATCTGCACATATCCACAAAAGATAATGTTATGCATATGGTGGAATGGTGGTGATGAATTCTGCTAGACTGGCAAAAAATACTTTACGGAAGTTGGGTTGAGAGGTCATTTCACACCCACTTTATTCACCTGATACTGTGCCAGTCTCTGTCAAACAACCTTCAACGAACTTCCTTTCTAGATGAAAATGTCCTCCGAACATAGCTCAACATTTTCTTTGTCTCAAAACCATGTGATTTCTACAGTCGTGCAATCAAAAAGTTATCCCAGCATTGACAGACTGTTGTAAACGGTGGAGGAAAATATATCATTGATGACTAAAGTCTCTGTTATGTGAATCTGTTGCGTTTATTAAAATTATGGAAAAATGCTACAAACTTTTGCACCAACCCAATGATATAATATAAACTAGCCGATACATGCAAAGTAAAATATTGATCTGGACGTAATATTTTGTAAACAGCACAGTTCATGAATGAGTCCTTGCAATAAATAAGAAATCTAAGATGACGATAACATCACTGCCTAATTTGAGACTGATGCTCTGTAAATAATCGACATGAGAAAAGATAAATTATTTTAAATAGAAACATACTTTCAGTTGTCATCTATTATAGTCACGTAAAGTAAGGAGAAAAAAGTAATTAGATTTTAAAATTTACTTTGTCCTCCCTTAGTATATAAAGAGAACAGAAGCTGAAGTTATGTTATGTTCTTCTCAAGGACATGGAGAGCTCCAGTATTTGTAGCCTGCGAGCTGTGTGGAGAAAGCAACAAGAAGAACACCAGCCAGTGACTCCTCCCCTATTTTATATCAGTGGCAACAATCGAAGATATTGACCTTCATTTAATCTTATCTGTACCTTCTGCCTGTGTAAGCTCCACAGTTCGGATGTAAGTTAAGTTCTCCCTGTTTGCTGGTAAATAATCATGTCATTTATTGTATATAGTCACGCTAATTAATCAACTTTCTTATCTCCTTGTCATGAAAGTAGTTTTCATTGTGTTCTATTAACTTTCAGAGGTCAAATGTGAGGAGTTGGGGGCAGATTGTTAGATGACGACATGACCGAACACTATTTATGTTCTCTCATTAACTCTTCAGTAAACAAAGATATGTCCTCTGACACCACTTTGCTGGTCATTTCCATTACCTTGCATACTCCTGCATAAGAAATGTTCTCAATTGATTGGTCATCATCACTGAACAACATTGTCAACCAGCACACTCATTGGCTTGATACACCTCCACACTCCATTATACTGACGAGGCCAATCTAAGGTAACTAAATATCTGAACAGATATTTGCATCTGTTGGTGCTCCTAAAAAGACAAATTTATGCCGTTGTCTTTGGGACATGCATTCTTGTCACGCTTATTGAACTACACTAAGTTACATATTCTTCGCAATGTTTTGTAATGTAGCTTACTGAGACACTTTTCCTTGAAATATCTCAGTATATGAGAAAGACAAGTTTCAACTGATTCATTAAACAACAGTAGATCTTATTTACTTTTATAGTTCCTGACTCCTCTGAATTACACTTAGAGTGTTGGAACATATCATTTCAGTTTTGAGCACTGATTTGTGGACTGGGGATCAGGGACAGCAAGTTTTCCATCGCTTTCTGGCTGCCTACACAAATAAATTTCAGGCTCTTGTAAAAATCATACAAACTTTCAACAAAAAAACCAAACAACAAGTCTCTTTAATTTTACACATGTTGTATCAGAATACTTAGCCAATCACAGTTTGGATTTCAAAAGGGCCACTCTACTGAGTCAACTATTTATACATTTACAGAGCACATATTAAAAGCTTCGAACAATAAAATATCAATATTTGGGATCTTCTGTGACTTATCAAAAGAATTTGATCATTACTGCTCTTGCTTTATATTAATTATCTGCCATTTTAGTCGAGTCAGGAGGCAGAATTTGCCGGTTATAGAACTGGTGCTGTGAAACCAAGCAAAGAATCATCTATAGAGAAAACAGTGAAAGATTTTTTTGTGAAAGTGAGCCCTGTTCTACAGAAAATGGGCAAGCAGGGAAGACTGAGATCACTGGCAGTACACCCGATTCTGTGAGATGACACAGAAGTACATCTCTTAACAACTCACGTTATAATACAGAAGAATTTTTTAGTACAAATACTTAGTCAACTTGTCACAGAAAGGTACAATGAAAAAGAACACTAGAAGTACTTCAGATTTCAGACAAAGTCATTCTTCAGAAGTAGAAAATTCTCACGCGTCTACACAACAGCTTGCACACAGGGCCACAGTACCCAGGCACTAAAGCTCGACTGCATCTGATGCGAACAACAGTCTAGCCGGGGTAAGGAAGAAAGGAAGAGGTGTAGGGAGTGATTGGGGGGGGGGGGGGGGGCGGGGTGGAGACAGAGGGATATTGGTGGCCAAAGATGACATGCTGGGTTTTGGAGGATGCAGGGACATGAGGACAAATAGGACTGGGCTTGTTGAAGACCTTCTCTCTTCCTCCCTGTTTGTAACAGTTTTTCTCCACTAACTCTATCAATTAGACTTGATACAAAACAAATATTGACCACCACCTTACTCAGCTCACTCCTTCAATCAACCACGATCCATGCCCACTAACTCAAATCAAATCACCCCATTAACTTTCCAGAATTCACTAACCTTGAACCCTGCCTCACCATCAGTCCCCAGTCCCCAAATCCCTAAATAAGGAAACCCACTTCACGTGCAAAGAAAGAACCACAATCCATCACCTAAAAACTGATCCCGACCTTCTAACCCTACCTGCTAAGAAATGCTCTACGACTGTGGTCGTGAACCACAGGGATCACCAAGTGGAGAGACTCCACTAGCTGCCAAATACGTCCACCTACAAGTCCTGCCCCAGTGACCCTATTCGAGAAAACTTCATCTATCACAGACCCTATTCTCCGAGTCTCTCTCTCCCCCCTCACCCTCACCACTCTTTGAAATTCTTTCATCTACATACTTCCTAAACTTTATAAATCCAACCATCCAGGATAGCCAATTGAGGCAAACTACTACTACTTTGAAGGCACCACATGTGATACAGCAAGGTCATCTGCATGGCACAATCCTATGCTAATCTATTCATTGGTCATCTAAAGGAATCCTTCCTAATCACCCAAAATTTCAAAACCCCCTCACCTGGTTCAGTTTCACTGATGACATCTTCATGACATGGACTGAGGGTGAAGATGCCCTACCCACATTCCTCCAGAATCTCTACATCATCTTCCTAATGCAATTAACTTGGTCCTCCTCAATCCAAGAAGCCACCTTTCTCAAAGTCAATCCCATCTCATGGATGTCTGTCAGTACCTCAGTTCACATCAAACCTACCAACCATCAACACCTTCTTCAATTCAACAGCTGCCACCCACTCTATACCAAGAAGATGAGCCCATACATCCTAGAAACCAAAGTCATCGCATCCACAGCGACTAGCAGTCCCTCAGCAAACATGCAAAGAGTCTTATTGAGTCCTTCACAGATTGAAATTACACTCCCAATCTTGTGTAGAGACAGATCTCCCATGACTTGTCTCACCAGTCACTTAACATCCCCCACATACCCACTGTCTGGCCACAAAGATGCATTTCTCTCCTGACTCATTATCAGCCAGGACTGAAGCAACTGGATCACCACCACCACCAGCAACAATCTCTCGTCATCCCCTGAAATGAGGAATATCCTCACCCCTACCACAGTGGTAGTCTGCAACCCACCCCAGCCTACACAATATCATTGTCTGTCTCTTCTCCGCCCCTGCTACCAACACCTTGCCTCATTGTTCATATCCTTGCAACAGACCCAGATGCACATCCTCTCGCTACCACGTACGCCAGTAATGACACCGGCACCTACTACCCCACCAAAGGCATGGCCACATGTGAAAGCGGCTATGTGATCTACCAACTTAGCTGAAACCTTTGTGTCACATTCTATGTGGTCATGATAACTAACAAGGTATCTGCCTTATGAATGGCCACCGCCAAACCTGTGGACAACAGATAGCCAGACCAGGCCGCTAGAGCATCTTCTTCAGGGGTACGCCCTCTAACCCTGGTTGGTCGGAGTATTTGCAGGCTTCCCCTGCATTGCCTCCATATCATCTCTTCGACGAATTGTTTCTTGGTTTCTTCACTTTTTGTTGATGTCTTCTCTTTGCCGTTTTCAGATTTTGTTGTCTTCTGTGTTGCCCGCGTGTGCGGACAACGGTGTTGGCCCATGGCGGGCCGACTGCACACCTTCCGGCGCGGACGGCGCAGGGAGCGCCTCACTGCGGCTGCTGCTTAGCGGCCGCTTGTGTGGCCGTCAGCATGGCCTCTGCAACACACTGCAGCATGTCGGCAAGGCTTGCCACCTTGTCGATTGCCACAGGACAGTGCAGAGATGGCTGCTGCCAGGATGTCTTCATTCGCTGCAGGTGCAGCGTCTCGCCTTGGCGCAGCAGGCTGACGGGGGGTGGCAGTCGTGTTGCCACTCTTGCCTCCGCCCGTTGTTGTGGCGTCGTCTTTGCGCATTTTCCACATGTGGGGGGAAAAGCCAGACCAGGCTTGCTTCCCTACAACATATCCTTCATTATCATAACCCCTAGCCTCAACCATCACTAGTCCCTGGCTACCTGTCTATTCCATTCCCTGCTTTTGTACTACACATGCCTTCTATCTTGCCAACGCTCCTACATAGTCCTTTCCTCTTCTCAACTTTTCTCTTCTCCCCTTTCAGCATAGCTTCCTGCAGCATAGCTTCCCCTGATGCTGCACTTAGCAGCCCTATCCTGTCCTCACCATGATCCTGCATGCTCCTATACACAGCACTAGCAACTCAACCCCTGCCCTGTTGTCGTCCCCTCCGTCCCCACAAATGCCTCTTCATTGCCCCCACTACCTACTAACCTAGCTATATTGCTGTTCACATCAGACACAGGTGCACCCTATCACCTGGGGCTACGGTTGTGTGTGTGTGTGTGTGTGTGTGTGTGTGAGAGAGAGGAGAGGAGAGAGAGAGAGAGAGAGATGAGGAGAGAGAGAGAGAGAGATGAGAGAGAGAGAGAGAGAGATGAGAGAGAGAGAGAGAGAGATGAGAGAGAGAGAGAGAGAGATAGAGAGAGAGAGAGAGAGAGAGAGAGAGAGAGAGAGGGGGGGGGAGATGAGAGAGAGAGAGAGAGAGAGAGAGAGAGAGAGAGAGAGGAGAGAGAGAGAGAGAGAGAGAGAGAGAGGAGAGAGGAGAGGGGGGGAGATGAGAGAGAGAGAGAGAGAGAGAGAGAGAGAGAGAGAGGGGGGGAATGGGTCAGAGGGGGGGGAGATGGGTCAGAGGGGGGGGAGATGGGTCAGAGGGGGGGAGATGGGTCAGAGGGGGGGAGATGGGTCAGAGGGGGGGAGATGGGTCAGAGGGGGGGAGATGGGTCAGAGGGGGGGAGATGGGTCAGAGGGGGGGAGATGGGTCAGAGGGGGGGAGATGGGTCAGAGGGGGGGAGGATGGGTCAGAGGGGGGGGGGAGATGGGTCAGAGGGGGGGGGGAGAATGGGTCAGAGGGGGGGGGGAGATGGGTCAGAGGGGGGGGGGGAGATGGGTCAGAGGGGGGGGGGGGGAGATGGGGTCAGAGGGGGGGGGGGGGGAGATGGGTCAGAGGGGGGGGGGAGATGGGTCAGAGGGGGGGGGGGAGATGGGTCAGAGGGGGGGGGGGGGAGATGGGTCAGAGGGGGGGGGGAGATGGGTCAGAGGGGGGGGGAGATGGGTCAGAGGGGGGGGGAGATGGGTCAGAGGGGGGGGGGAGATGGGTCAGAGGGGGGGGGAGATGGGTCAGAGGGGGGGGGAGATGGGTCAGAGGGGGGAGATGGGTCAGAGGGGGGGAGTTGGGTCAGAGGGGGGGGGAGTGATGGGTCAGAGGGGGGGGGGAGATGGGTCAGAGGGGGGGGGGGAGATGGGTCAGAGGGGGGGGGGGAGATGGGTCAGAGGGAGGGGGAGATGGGTCAGAGGGGGGGGGAGATGGGTCAGAGGGGGGGGAGATGGGTCAGAGGGGGGGGGGAGATGGGTCAGAGGGGGGGGGAGATGGGGTCAGAGGGGGGGGGGGAGATGGGTCAGAGGGGGGGGGGAGATGGGTCAGAGGGGGGGGGAGATGGGTCAGAGGGGGGGGGAGATGGGTCAGAGGGGGGGGGAGATGGTCAGAGGGGGGGAGATGGGTCAGAGGGGGGAGATGGGTCAGTGGGGGGGAGATGGGTCAGAGGGGGGGAGATGGGTCATAGGGGGGGGAGATGGGTCAGAGGGGGGGGGGAGATGGGTCAGAGGGGGGGGGAGGATGGGTCAGAGGGGGGGGGGAGATGGGTCAGAGGGGGGGGGGGGGGAGATGGGTCAGAGGGGGGGGGGAGATGGGTCAGAGGGGGGGGGGGGAGATGGGTCAGAGGGGGGGGAGATGGGTCGAGGGGGGGGGGGAGATGGGTCAGAGGGGGGGGGAGATGGGTCAGAGGGGGGGGGAGATGGGTCAGAGGGGGGGAGATGGGTCAGAGGGGGGAGATGGGTCAGAGGGGGGGAGTTGGGTCAGAGGGGGGGGAGTTGGGTCAGAGGGGGGGGGGGGAGATGGGTCAGAGGGGGGGGGGAGATGGGTCAGAGAGGGGGGGGAGATGGGTCAGAGGGAGGGGGAGATGGGTCAGAGGGGGGGGGGGAGATGGGTCAGAGGGGGGGGGGGGGGAGATGGGTCAGAGGGGGGGGAGATGGGTCAGAGGGGGGGGGGAGATGGGTCAGAGGGGGGGGGAGATGGGTCAGAGGGGGGGGGAGATGGGTCAGAGGGGGGGGGGAGATGGGTCAGAGGGGGGGGAGATGGGTCAGAGGGGGGGGGGGAGATGGGTCAGAGGGGGGGGGGGAGATGGGTCAGAGGGGGGGGGGAGATGGGTCAGAGGGGGGGGAGATGGGTCAGAGGGGGGGGAGATGGGTCAGAGGGGGGGGGGGGGAGATGGGTCAGAGGGGGGGGAGATGGGTCAGAGGGGGGGGGAGATGGGTCAGAGGGGGGGGAGATGGGTCAGAGGGGGGGGAGATGGGTCAGAGGGGGGGGAGATGGGTCAGAGGGGGGGGAGATGGGTCAGAGGGGGGGGGAGATGGGTCAGGGGGGGGGGATGGGTCAGAGGGGGGGGAGATGGGTCAGAGGGGGCGGAGATGGGGTCAGAGGGGGGGGAGGGATGGGTCAGAGGGGGGGGAGATGGGTCAGAGGGGGGGGGAGATGGGTCAGAGGGGGGGGAGATGGGTCAGAGGGGGGGGGAGATGGGTCAGAGGGGGGGGAGATGGGGCAGAGGGGGGGGGGAGATGGGGCAGAGGGGGGGGAGATGGGGCAGAGGGGTGGGGGGGGGAGATGGGGCAGAGGGGAGGGAGATGGGGCAGAGGGGAGGGGAATGGGGCAGAGGGGGGAGATGGGGCAGGAGGGGGGGAGATGGGGGCAGAGGGGGGGAGATGGGGCAGAGGGGGGGAGATGGGGCAGAGGGGGGGAGATGGGGCAGAGGGGGGGAGATGGGGCAGAGGGGGGGAGATGGGGGCAGAGGGGGGGGAGATGGGGCAGAGGGGGGGGAGATGGGGCAGAGGGGGGGGAGATGGGGCAGAGGGGGGGGAGATGGGGCAGAGGGGGGGAGGATGGGGCAGAGGGGGGGAGATGGGGCAGAGGGGGGGAGATGGGGCAGAGGGGGGGGAGATGGGGCAGAGGGGGGGGAGATGGGCAGAGGGGGGGGAGATGGGCAGAGAGGGGGGGAGATGGGGCAGAGAGGGGGAGGGGGGAGAGGGGGGGGGGGATGCGGGCAGAGAGGGGGGGGAGATGGGCAGAGAGGGGGGGGGAGATGGGGCAGAGAGGGGGGGGGAGATGGGGCAGAGAGGGGGGGGAGATGGGCAGAGAGGGGGGGAGATGGGGCAGAGAGGGGGGGAGATGGGGCAGAGAGAGGGGGGGGAGATGGGGCAGAGGAGGGGGGGGAGATGGGGCAGAGAGGGGGGGAGATGGGGCAGAGAGGGAGGGGAGATGGGGCAGAGAGGGGGGGAGATGGGGCAG
Organism: Schistocerca americana; assembly: GCF_021461395.2. Lineage (NCBI taxonomy): Eukaryota > Metazoa > Arthropoda > Insecta > Orthoptera > Acrididae > Schistocerca > Schistocerca americana. Next base: position 192,891,395 of record NC_060126.1, read on the forward strand.
AGGGGGGAGATGGGGAGAGGGGGGAGATGGGGCAGAGAGGGGGGGTTAGATGGGGCAGAGAGTGGGGGGAGATGGGGCAGAGGAGGGGGGGGAGATGGGGCAGAGAGGGGGGAGATGGGCAGAGGGGGGCTGGCAGAGGGGGGAGATGGGGCAGAGGGGGGAGATGGGGCAGAGGGGGGAGATGGGGCAGAGGGGGGAGATGGGGCAGAGGGGGGAGATGGGGATAGGGGGAGAGGGACAGGGGGGAGAGAGAGGGAGAGGGACAGGGAGAGAGGGACAGGGAGAGAGGGACAGGGACAGGGACAGGGAGAGAGGGAGAGGGACAGGGACAGGGAGAGAGGGAGAGGGACAAGGGACAGGGAGAGAGGGAGAGGGACAGGGACAGGGAGAGAGGGAGAGGGACAGGGACAGGGAGAGAGGGAGAGGGACAGGGACAGGGAGAGAGGGAGAGGGACAGGGAGAGAGGGAGAGGGACAGGGAGAGAGGGAGAGGGACAGGGAGAGGGACAGGGAGAGGTACAGGGAGAGAGGGAGAGGGACAGGGAGAGGTACAGGGAGAGAGGGAGAGGGACAGGGAGAGGTACAGGGAGAGGTACAGGGAGAGAGGGAGAGGGACAGGGAGAGGTACAGGGAGAGGTACAGGGAGAGAGGGAGAGGGACAGGGAGAGGGACAGGGAGAGAGAGGAGGGACAGGAGAGAGGGAGAGAAATAAAAAAATAATCATTGTTGTCACATCTTATCTTTGAGAACTGCTGATTGTAGAACATACTGAAGAAATGAATTGAAAAATTTAAGAGCTGCTTGATGATATGCTCAATTTAATTTTAAAAAGAGTGAAGCTACCAGGAAGCAAGTCTGAACTTTCACTTGATAATGGAAGGCAGAAAAAAGTAAACTACCTTCCAATTTACTGGTATTGTTGAGATATGAAAAGCCTTGCACTGAAATAAGATGTTAGAAATCCTGGAATCAATAAGATAGGAAGGATTATTTGAATGTCTTTGAGATTTCAGAGTGATTATTGCTAGAACTTCTTGTATAAAGAGGCATAAGCTTATCCAGTCATTACTTAGTTGCGAGTCTGATTAGTGTTGGTACATATTTGAGAGATCTGTTGTGATGCTGTCTGCAACTGATGACATTGTTATGAAAACATTATAAGAGACACGAATAGGTTTGAATACACACCAGTAAGCTTTTTTTATTAGTTATCACTCCAAGAAATCTTCCTTATAAGCCTTTGCTTTAGTGGTTACTTCTGTAACTATTTTTAACACAGATAACTTATCTGCACTGTATTTGACACATAAAGTTAAGTAATATTTCTGTATATGTGTGGGTCTACTGAAGACGACCCTTTGATCACAACTAGACTAAACGATAAATCTTTGCAGCAAGCTCTTTGGGGGGTTAACAATAACATTATTCAAGTGTTTAGAAAATGTCAAACATTGCTTCCACACAATACTTTTTCACACACTGACTCCAGCCCCAAAAGGCAGTCTTGTGAGACATAGCAACAGAAAAAGTTGAGACAAATGTCATACAATTAAATATATCGAGAAAGAACTGGCTTACACTTCAAAAGCAAAAAATTGTGTATGTTCTACAATTTCATTTATTTTGTTAACAATATATATTAATACTATAGACTATCAACAATTTGGGCTTTCCAGCTATAATAATGAAGTTTTTCTATCATGAAGTGACAGAAATGAATGGCTGCTGTATGTGTCCCAACACATTTTTCCTGCTATAGAGTCTAATGCAGTTACTTGTTATGAAATGTCAATGGAAGGGAACAATTGTGGTTTTACCATCTTGAAAACTCACTGTGTAATGCAGCCCTCTGTACCAAGAAATTGAATGTACTCATTGAAGGAAGTTTGCTTTGCAGTGGCCCTCTGGGTCATATGGACTCAGCCCGCCTTTGTTCAGAGCCATTCCCATTTTTATGAACAGTATCTTAAAGATATTACCTAACAAAACATGTCACTTTGCTGTTGTTTGAATTGGACACACACTGTCCTTCGAATTGATTAACACTGTTTCAGGTTGCTAAGATCTTCTAAGTTTTGCACTTTCTTAATGA